>NC_137235.1:27048317-27060817 GCF_949987685.1 Ammodytes marinus
CTTATTCTTCTTTTACTGTTGCCTTTCTATGTATCAAAATGCTGTGAAGACTGCCAAGGCTCAGTATCTGTCTAGTGTTGTGTCCAACAACAGCCACAGACCCCAGGTCCTTTTTAATGTTTTGAATGGGATTATTAACCCCTCAAAACCCACTGGAATTGTTCCGAGTGTATCTTTGTGTGAAGATTTCTGTAGGTTTTTTATTGATAAAATTTCAAACCTACGGTCATCTTTGTCTGCTCCAGCCACAGATCCTAGTGTTTCAACCGTGTGCTCAGCAGTCTTTTGTGATTTTGACTGTGTTTTTCTGTCTGATGTTTCTAAAATTGTAGACAGTTTAAAATCTTCAATTTGTCCCCTGGATTGTATCCCAACAAAACTTCTAAAAGCTGCCTTTGTTTCTGTTGGGCCTTGCATTGTACATCTGATAAATGTCTCTCTGTTGTCAGGTTGTGTGCCCACTGTTTTTAAACAAGCTTTAGTGCAACCACTTTTGAAGAAGCATAACTTGGATCCCACTGTTTTATCGAACTACAGGCCAATCTCAAAGCTGCCATTTTTATCAAAAATTTTAGAAAAATTGGTGTATGCTCAACTGCAGTCGCACCTAAAATCATTTGATATTGGTGAAAAATTCCAATCTGGTTTTAAATCGTTGCACAGCACTGAAACTGCTCTTTTAAAAGTTTTTAACGATCTTCTTTTAATAACAGACTCTGGCAGCTCAGCTGTGCTTGTGCTTTTAGATCTTACTGCAGCCTTCGACACTGTCGACCACGTGATTTTAATTTCCCGTCTTGAGTCTTGTGTGGGATTACGAGGTACAGTGCTCAATTGGTTCAAATCTTATCTGTCAGATCGGTCTTTTGTTGTGAACGTTGATCTATTCAGTTCAAACAGTGCCCCCCTATCTTGCGGTGTGCCACAGGGCTCAATTTTAGGACCAATTCTTTTTGCGTTGTACTTGCTGCCTTTGGGTTCCATATTTAAAAAATATGGCATTCAGTTCCATTGTTTCGCAGACGATGTGCAAATTTATCTTCCCCTTAGTGTCAATTCACCAAACAAGTTACATCAATGTCTTCAGGAAGTGAAGGACTGGATGTCTTTTAATTTTCTAAATTTGAACGAAGACAAAACAGAGATTGTTGTTTTTGGCAAGCCCGGTCTCTGCAGTAGTGCCCTTGGTCCACTAGCGTCTCGTTCTCAGTCCTGTGGAAAAACCCTTGGTGTTTTTATTGACAGCTCTTTTAAGCTGGAAAAGCAGCTAAGCGCAGTGGTTAGAGTTGGCTTTTTTCATCTTAGGCTTCTTGGGAAGGTGAAGCGTTACTTGCCCTCTGACCAATTCCAGACAGTAGTCCTTGCTCTTGTAATTAGTCGCTTGGACTACTGTAATTCACTTTATTTCGGTTTGAGCCAGTCCTCAATTCAGCGCCTCCAGATGGTTCAGAGTGCAGCTGCACGCTTGCTCTCAGGAGCATCTCGATATGAACACATCACTCCTGTCCTGGCATCTCTTCATTGGCTGCCTGTTGTTTTTAGAATAGATTTTAAAATCCTCTTGTTTGTTTTTAAATGTCTAAATGGTCTAGCGCCAACTTATCTGTCAGAGATGATCTCTCTGCACAGTCCTGTCAGAGCACTGAGGTCCTCTGACCAATGTATTCTAGACTGTCCCAGGTCTAAGCTGAAGAGCAGGGGAGACAGAGCCTTCGCTGTAGCTGGACCCAAGTTGTGGAATTCTCTTCCTTTACATATCAGATATGCCACTTCTTTGGAAAATTTTAAATGTCTGCTGAAGACACATTTCTTTGCACTGGCCTTCGGAACCAGCTGAGCTGAGTATTTTCTTATGTGTTTTCTTTTGGTTTCTTATTTGTAATAAATGTGGATTATTTTATTATTATTTAACCTGTACAGCACTTTGGGGCAGTACCCGCTGTTTGTAAATGTGCTTTATAAATAAATTTGACTTGACTTGACTTGACTTCTTTTTAATATTTATTATGCACTGGCTGAAGAAGCACTGAAATTTCATTGGATACTTATTATGCAATGACAGTAAAGATTCTATTCTATTTTATTCGATGTGTCTCTCTCTGCCCGCTCAGACTATGAGGCTCTGCTGCAGCAGCTCCAGAGCAGTGAGACAGCGTCTGGAGACTCCTTCTACGTCCGTGTCAACATGTCTGTCCCCGCGGGGCCCAACGGGGGCCTGGCCGTGTCCTGTAACGACATCCTCCATGTGACCAACACGCGGCCCGCTGGCACAGAGGACTCATGGTATGCCAGCCAAGTCCACCCCTGTCAACAGCTGGACCTCCAGAGCGGAACAGTGCCCAACTATTACAGGTGAGTGGAGATGGGAAATGGGATGTGTGAGGGGGGGGGGGCAGGATAGGTCTCAGTCAGTTTTATTAATTCATCAGAATACTTTAAAAGTGAATTGAAATTCAGTTTTTTTGTTCTCTATAACGTAATGAAATTTTAAAATGATTCAAGTGGAGGCTTCAAATAAGCCCACTAGGTTTATTTGTCTCTTTCTGCACTGTATTCATTTTTTGTTGTTGTCATTCTGGATTGTGTCAATAAAAGAACCTATTTCTTAAAAAACCTGAATCTATTCATGATTTTCCGATGCCACAGGGCACAGCGTCTTCTGATTCGAGCGATAGAAGACATGAGCTTTCAGACAAAGAAGTCTCCAAAGGTGAGAATAATCTACACTACTACTGCCACACATTCTGACCCCTATTCAAAGTGTTCACTGTGCTAAGTCGGTCGTCCTCCTTTACCAGGCATGTGCATGGCGCGGGGTGACAGAGAACAAGGAGAAGGCGGTGAGGATTGTCAGCACGGGGCGCCAGGGCAGGAACCCACTGTGGGTCAGTGTGGAAGATGAGAAGACCAAGAGCATGGATTCAGGTACAGTAGCCTCTTGCAGCACACTCACAAAACACACAATATGTTGCTCTAATGCCTCTTAAAGGTGGAGACAGTGATTCTGGAGAATGCTTGTTGTGAAAATCACTTTTTGTATAATATATAGAATCATTTTTCACAATCCACTACCTGTCCGTAAAAATCCGGTGTTATTGTAACACTGCCTAGGCTCTGAAAATGGGTATATTGCTGCTAGCTATGGTTGTTTCTTTGATTACATACCCTTTGTTTACATAGCTATTACAGAGCCTAGGCTGGGTAGTAACACCAGAACGCACACACATATATGGACAGGTGGACTGTGAGGAGATATTCACTGATTTTGACAAAAGAAAATCCTTTTGACAACAAGAGTGCTTGTTGTCAAAAGGATTGGAGAATCACTGACTCCACCTTTAAAGCTGCTGTTTGATTAAAACTTTTAATAATTTTTTTTAATTGAAAAATTCTTACAGTTCTCACAGTGTACTTCATTTCCTATCTAGGTGATACATCGGCACCCAAAAGTTGTGTATCCCTCATGCCCTACACCCTGGTCACCAGCTACTACCCACCTATCTGCAGGCCTGTGCTGCTGCTGCCCACTGTGTTGGGACGCGTCCTGGATAAGAAGCTGGCAGGCTGGCAGGGCTTTCAGCTCTGTGAGCCAGGTAAGAAATACTGTGCTGTCATAGGCTGAAAAAAAATCCCCTGTGCACTTGCCTGGGCTCTGTAAACGTACATGTTGCTAGTTATGTTGCGCACCCTTCGTTCACATACAAGTTTACAGAGCCCACGCTGTGTGTGTCACCACCAGATTATAATGTTCAGTGAACTCACAGTACGAACAGGTAGTGGATCATGAGGAGATGATCACAGATTTTGAGAAATAAGTTATTTTGACTAAACAAAAGGAATTCTCTAGAATCACTTACTCCACCTTTAATGTAGGATTGCCCCCCCCCCCCCCCCACCCCTCTACTCTACATCTGGTATGCCTGTGTGTGAATGAATGGAACCTGGAACCCTGTAAAGTGCTTTGAGTTGAATATAAAAGCGCTACATAAATCCAATCCATTATGATTATTATTATTCCAGAGGTGCTGAGCCCCAGTGAGCATGCTGCCCGGCTGCAGAGGGCTGAGATCCTGGAGGAGTGTGAGCAGGGACCAGACCACAGCTACACCCTCCAGGGGGTCGAGAAGATCATGAAGAAGGTCAGTCAAATGAAAGACAAAAACAGACGTCTCAGAAGGACCACAGCGGATGTATTTAATCAAACACTCTGCAGCCAGTTGATGTGTTTAAATCAGCAACAAACAAACAAAAAGCATTTAACATGATTTTATTAGTCTGCATTCATCTATGAATTAAGAATACATCACAGAATACTGGGGCCCAATTCACCTGCCCAACTTGAAAAAAATCATATGTATTTTTTTTTTTGCTGATGGAAACATGAAAATAAAGTGGAATTATGACTGAAATATTTCCAGATTGATGCAATCATACAAACTTCATCAAATGTACTTTAACAAATCATTACACCTTCACAATATATATTACATTTGATGGCACTGCTCTTAAATCATGCTAATTTAAAAGTCCTTTTTTTTCAACCCTTATACACCATGTATTTTCCTCCTGGTCCCTCAGGGGATTCACTGTGTGCTGCCTTTGGGACTGGACTGTGTGCGTCGGCTGCACCGCTCAAAGATCTTCCCTATCATCATCTTCATTGGCCAGTCTGCACGTAGCGCACGGAAACTGAGGTAAACTCCCTTTCAACCCCCTCAATGAACAGCCTTAAACCTCTGGTGACCAGCTTTGATGTTTTAGTTTGAATAAGCAATAGCATGAGAACAGAAACACATTTCAACTTTTTCAACTGAAGGGAAAAATCAACAACACAATGTTATGTCTTTGTATGCCTACAATGTGGTCAGGTCCGTCGATACCGCTGTCACTGGAAAAACTGGTATCTGGTCCTCTGCTACGAGGGTGTTCTCCTTGTTGACAATAATTGACAGTTCAAACTATGACTTGAGAGAAACCTGTGCCTCCGGGGCCGGAAACAAAACTTAATGCTTAATGTTGACATTTTAGAGAACTGAATCATTTGGCACGTCAAACTCAACCGCAGCTGTAAATCAATCAGTTAAAGCTACAGTGTGTCACTTCTGTCGCCCCCATGAGGAATTCAGAGTAATTAGATTTAGATATAGATATGCTGATAGGCTTCATTAACTTTGTGTCAACTCTGTTGGCGATGGCTTGAATGTAACCAACATTCATTTAAATGAAAAAAGTTACTCACTGTAGCTTTAATATATGTGACGGTGTCTACCTTTGGACTGTTGTGGACAAAAAATAATAATCCACAACCAAACCACCAAATAAATAAATAAACAAACAAACAAACAAACAAACAAACAAACACATAAATAAATAAACAAACAACCAAATAAATAAATAAATAAACAAACAAATAAATAAATAAATAGGTCCGTAAATTATTTTTTGTTGTTTATTTTACTTCCATTCTTTTCCCACCCTGCAGGTCAAAGCTGCAGCGCGTGGGCCGGTCGGAGGAGCAGCTGCTGGCATGCTCCAGGAGCGAGGAGCCTCTGCTGGACAAACTGCCCTGTCTGTACCACAGTGTAGCGCCAGACTCCTGGAGCGACCACAACACACTGCTCAACAGCCTGCGCTCCGTCATCTGGGAGGAACAGAAGAAGATCGTCTGGGTAGAGCCGGACCTGTGGTGAAACACGCAGGAGAGGCAACACAACGCAATCTTCAAATACACACAGAATATATACAGGGTTCCCACGCTCATCAAAATTCTCTGATACGTTATGAAGTTTGAAAAAAATTAACTGTTTTCCAGGCCCTGAAAAATAGTTTGGAATTAACTGAATGCTTAGGAAAAGGTTTTGGATTATTTTTTTTTCGCTAGTGTTTTAAGGGTTCCTTCACACTAGGCCATCTGTACGGTGCGGGCCCTAAAGTCTAGTTCCTTTGACCAGTGTGAGTGCTTCGCTCAGTACTCAAGCACGGTACATATCCTCTGCTCTGGCACAGTTGGGAGAGGTGTGCTTGGGCCCAGTACGTCCATGGGAGAATTGGACATTTTGAAAAACTTTTGTAGGGGCGCATGTGGTGGTGTAGTGGTAAGAAGCAATCGTGCCTAGCCCTCGGATCTTTTGAAAATGAATTTGTAAAAATGTGTTGGAACCCTGAATATACCAATAATAGGGAGTATGATTTATCCAAGGGCTTCTTGTCAACATGATCGAATGTTGAGATTCTATAAGAAGAGTATAAAACAAGCTTTACAAGAAGTCATTTTGTAAACAGGTGTATGTATCAATGATACTTAAGAGTAACTTGGTTTAACGGAGGACTCTCATGTGCTACTATATACACAGTATAGTGTATGTTTAAAGAGTTTATGAAGCCATATCACTATTTTCTCTTACCAGAAATATATTCGACATGGTGCTGCCTCCCTTTACGAGGCATTTGTTGGAAGCAAACTCATGTGACGTGTCATTAAACCCCACTGTAGTGACGGCTTGATTTGACCTTATCTCTACAATAAATTGATGATCATTTGCTAATATGAGAAATCTGTGTCCTGTATGTGGGGTTTATGACGGGGTTCTTACTGCACTTCTTCTTCAAGGGAGCTCTTCTCTTCTCCTGGCAGATGGTGTTATGAAGTTATGCTGAATAATGTTCTGGCTCAAGTGTGTCTCCCTCCTGTCCACACTAATAAAAACGATGTCGCAATATTCAATTGTTTGATTTCATTTGTCAAGTTCTAAGCTAATCATTTTCATGTGGCAACATGTAGGTATTGCGTTACTATTTTGGATAAACTGTTAAACATCTTACTTGAGCTGAGTGCGATCAATTCGTCTTTTGTTATTAACTCAGTGAGAATATAAAAGTTTGATTCATTTTAAGTTTAAACTTTAGAAATACATGCTAAAGGTTGTTACCAACTTTTGTCACCTCCCCCTTCACATGATGTAACAATACTTTACTGACTCTGGCTCACAAATGACTCCAACAATAGAAGCTACTCTACACCATATGTTTATTAAAGGGATTTTCTCAAGTGGAAGTCACTAAATTCAACTTAGTTTAAAAACAAAATCACAACTAACGAGGTAACTGGAATTATTCAAGTTGTTTTAAGTTGACTCACATTTAAAATGCAGCAGAGAAGCTACGTTGAATCAACTGGTGATGTTTGGAAATGTATGCTTTGAACATATACTGTATATATAAAATACAAATGTCTGTAATGCTGTGCTTTAAGCATAGCATCACACACATTTGTATTTTTTAGTACATCAAAAGAATAAGAGATTTGATTTTTCCTTCAAGATTTGCTCATCTTTCGTTTCAAGAAGCCGTTACTGATCGACAATTATCATAAAGCATGAAGAGCTGCAGTGACCATTAGCGTCCATAGGGGGGAGCCAGAGAGAAGTGAATGTAGGTAGATGGGAGGGAGTGGTTGAGCGAGGAAGACAGGGTTCCTACTGAGAGAGGGAAGATCAGGGAGAGATGATGAGCACTTTGATTTCTTACCACAACCCCATCATCACCACCGTCTTTCATCAGACGGTCATGCTGTTTTCGTTGGCTTATTCCCAGCTCTTGATTTGACTGTCTGTGTGTGTGTGTGTGTGTGTGTGTGTGTGTGTGTGTGTGTGTGTGTGTGTCTGTGTGTCTGTGTGTAGTGCAGCAGAAAACAAGAGGAATCAATGCTCCCAACCCCCTACACCCCCTACTCCATTTCTTCCCTGTTTTTTTTATTCATCTATATCCAGCGGTGATTATTGACTGGATCTGAAGACTTCCAGTGAATCAATTTCCTCTTCTCTTGGAAGACGTTTTTTGGCTCCATCAGGATCCAAAACCCCTAAACCCTCCCCGCTGCAGTTGCCGGGAAACCACACCAGTGATTTGTGTGTTGTCAGAGTGCATTATAGACAGTGGCATGAAGAGAGAGAGACAGAGAGAGAGAGAGAGAGAGACCATGGCTGGTGAAAGAGTGAAGAAGGATGAGAGAGTGGGTTCAAGAATAGAAAACGATTACATGCACATCTACTCCGGCTCTCTCTCTCTTGTTCCGTCTCTCAAAAAAAAAACACACACACACACACACACACACAACAAACAGCATTCTGTACTGTATAGGGCTCGATTAACATGCTTTGATCCCCACGTCTCTCGCTCTTCCTCTCCTTTGCTCGCTCTACTCTCGTATTTTAACTGGGTTGGGTTTCAGCTTTTGGGATTAAAGGAATGAAGAATGCGTTTGGCAGCAGAAATCCTTGCAGTAAATATTTGATGTTTAATTGATGGAGTTTGGATGTCAGAGCAGAAAGCTTGTTGTTTGCAATTACCCTAAATCACTGTGCATGTGTGTGTGTGTGTGTGTTTGTGTGTGTGTGTGTGTGTGTGTGTGCGTGCGTGTGTGTGCGTGTGTGTGTGTGTGTGTGTGTGTGTGTGTGTGTGTGTGTGTGTGTGTGTGTGTGTGAGAGAGAGAGAGAGTGTGTGTGTCTGTGTGAAATTTGAAGTCAAGAGCTGTGTCTTTGTGTACTGCAAGTGGGGAGGATTTCATATGGTCAGAAATGCCTCGCACTGCCAAATTCCTCTCTCCACGGTGTGAGAGTAAAACTGTCACATTCATTCAAAACAGTAGGGCCATCATCAGTTCTGATCTACAGTGCATTGCTCCTAACTACAACTACAACTAGCCTACTAACATTAACATTTCTTAACCTAGAGTAACATTATTGCAATAGTGGCTCTTGTAGAATTGTTCCAGTGCAGTGCCATTCAAAATGACTTATGTCTCATGTTGAGAGTTTTTTTTCTCCCGATATCTGTAAAATATAGGCCTACAGATTAACAGCAATCATAAAAATGCCATCAATAAAACATTTTCAATTTTCTTCAAGTGTGTGTATGTGCGCTGCAATAACTGAGAGAAAGCTGTGGGCTAAAGAAGAAAAATACAATCATCAAGCTCCTTCATCAAAATGTGCACATTGTCACATTATCGATTAGGAATACTCAATCAATATGTTGATCGTGGTGAATTTCCATTGCCGGGATAATCTTGAATATCGTTAGCCTGGAAATCCAGACCTGCCGCTGGCAAATTAAATTTGCTTCGCCTGTTGGTCTCGACACTCTCCATTGAAGCTCATTAAATATGTCAAGAAATCCTGAGCTACCAATCAAATCGTTTTTTTCTGATATGGGCGGGCCAGAGCAGTTTGCTAAATGAACAGGCCTTAAAGCTGGGGTATATGATTTCTGATTGGTCAAAGTTAACATGAGCTGTACACTTTGACCAATCAGAGCGAGGCTCCGATTCTCTGTTCTTATTGGCTGTTGGGACTGTCAAATCACTTTGGCAAGACTTTGTTGGTGTAGAGCGTGGCAGGGAGGGACCATAGGGGAGGGACCAAAGAGAACAAGTGGAGCGGTTGAGGTATTTGAATTCGAATCTCTATCCCAACTGCAATTTTCTCCCCAAATCCTCCACCCCAGCTTTAATATGTCACCTTGTTCATTCCTCTGATTGGTCGTAGTGCTATCTAATTGTGTGCAGTGGCATTTGAAATGCACGCGTAGGTGCTGCCCCTTGAGTTGGGAAGGTCTATTGATCGTGACCAGCCCTATATTGTTCTAGATATGGGTCTGGATTTCCAGACTAGAATATCTAGAAAATATACAGAAAAAGATGTTTGTTTTATATTTAAGATTTTTTGACTGTTTTCACTAAAAAGAAAGTTCAGATAAACAAAGATGTGTGTGTTCTCTGTGGTGTAATAAAAATATTTGTTTCGTAACAAAATGTATTTAAAGTAAATCCAGTGCCATTTTAGTTTTATGAATATTTGTGATATTTTGACAGATTTATGATGATCGGGATAATATCTAGATTGCAATTAATTTGTTCAGGGTGATCATGAAATGTTCATATCCACCTATGTCTAAATCTCAATGTGTCACGATGTATAGATGTGACAAATAGAGTTCTCCACACTGGCAAAATGAAGATGTTTAATGTGTCCAGCCTCAATTTACTTCTCCGTGTAGAATTTCTATCATTTCAAAATTACATAAAAAATGATCGTAGTCAGAAACTATGGTTTCTTTGTAAGCAATACGAAAAGATACCCATTATCCTTATACTGTAGCCTACATATCACATTTATTTTTTTATTTTTGCGTATTTAAACATTCAGCGGGCACACAAATATAAACATTCATTTGGAGTTGTGTTTTGGTCCAATATTCAACTCTTCTTTTAGTTCTGCTTTATTAGAAATATCGGACTATTACTTTATCAGGTGGTTGCTAACTCTGTCATTGGGTGCTGGGCATGTCATTTTCAATAGGTCTATCAGAGCCATTTCCCTGAAAACAGCCAGGCTGGAAAACAAAACAAAAAAATATATTTGAAAGAGGCTCAAAATACTTTTAGGGGTGCTACAAAAATGGTTATAATTATCTGTAGTTTTGTCACAACTGTTTTCTGAATGTAATTGTTGTTGGGAATACTTCAAACCGAACGCCTAATCTCTCTCTGTCTCTTTCTGTCTCTCTCCCCTTGAAGAGTACTGACCCTCTGATGACCCGGCATGGTGTGAAACACGTCACATAGGAGTGGCTGCAAACCCATATGTGTCTCCTGGCAATCATCTGTCTCACACACACACACACACACACACACACACACACACACACACACACACACACACACACACACACACACACACACACACACACACACACACACACACACACACACACTCTCTTTCTTTCTCTCTCTTACACACACTCAGAGCTCACCTTGAGGGCAGGCTGCCTGTGCACCAGCATGCATTAAGCCCTCATGGGAACTCTGCTCAGTCAACAGTATTTAGTAAACAGGTGCTGTATAAACAGTGCATCATGCAAGTTGATTTCCCAACCATGAAGACATGATGCACTTAAAGCACAGCCCAGTGTTTTGCAGAAGTTCCATATTTACCCTTTTGTTACGTGTGATCAGAAAAAGTCAAATTCAAATCAGTGACAAATAATATTCTCCCAAAAACTTGAATACATTGCGTGTCACTGTGCGTCATTTTGATGTTCTTCTCTCGTCAAAACGATAGCGAGAGTGAAAGCACAAATAAAGAATAGTATAGCATCTGAAGAGTAGAAAAATGGAAAGCCAAAATTCAGATAGCCCGGACAAGATACTACATGCAAAATGCAAAATAAAAGTGATTCTCTCTGTTGTAGATAGTGATTGACTGTTTGAAAAAGCAGAGATAGCGACTGAAGCTTTCCATTAAGACTGAATGACAAATAGCAGACATATAGAGCAAATGCACATCCCAACAGTATAAAAGGAACAATGTGTATGTAAAATTCAAAACATGATGATGGCTTTGCACTACATGTTACCACCTTGTTAAAAACCCTTCATAACTAAATTGAAACTTTAAAGATAGATTGTCCAGTAGTGTGTAAAGTAGTCACTGCTTACAGTTATTGTTTAAGTTGTTGCTATTTGGCTAACGAACAATAGCGAGTCAGAATTATGAACAGGACATAGTTACTACCATCACTCTGCATTACTAGTTTGTGTATGTACTTTGTGAGGATACTGTTATTAAGAATAGATAAGTGGTATGTGTGTGACTGGCCATTAGGGAACTTGTTATTACATCAGACGTCAGGACATTTTGCCCATGATATATTTGCCTTGATCAAATATCTTCACTCAGACAGACATACTTTCACTCCCTCGTTCCACTCCTCCCCCCCCCCCCCCCCACTCATCACTCGCTCTTTCACTCTTTTTCTCCCCCTTCATTCCCTAGCTGTGAGTGGGGCCATTGTACCCAGAGGTCAGAGAGAGTCACACAGACACACACACAATGCCAGGGTCAGAGTCAGTGCAGTGATGGCCCATCCCACCCAGCCTGATATAGAGCACAGTATAGGGGAAAGAGGGATGGAAGAAAAGAGAAAGAGAGAGAGAGGGAATGAGAGATAGGAGTGGGTATAGAGAGAAAAGGACATAAGACTTAACCAACACAAAAGTCTAGCATAGGGAGAAAAGAGTAAAACCTTGTTCAATGCTGCTTCTAAAGGTAGAGTCAGCGCTTCTGGATAATGCTTGTTGAAAAACCAAAAGTGTTGCCACAATCAGTGAATATCTCCTCACAATCCGCCATCCGTCCTGAGTGTGTGCCGGAACAATCCAGTGTCAGTAAACAGCCTAGGCTCTGTAAATGGGTATGTTGCTATAGCTACACTGGGCCCCCTATGTTAATATACCCCTTCACTGTAGCAGGAGTCAGCCTTGTATTGCTGCAGAGGGGGCTAGAAGAAAATCGTTTTTTCCTCCACATATATAAATGCTAACCTAAAACCTAAACTGAGATTTTTTTTTATTTTTTTTTTAAAGATATTTTTGGGCCTCCTTATGCTTTATTGATAGTGTAGAGACAGAGTTGAAATGGGGCAGAGAGGGGAGTGACATG
>NC_137235.1:27065817-27070817 GCF_949987685.1 Ammodytes marinus
CGGGCTGCTGTGACCACAACAATAGATATTCTTTTTACATTGATTGTCACATCTTGTCATCGTTGGTATTGTAGGACATTTCACATGTGGAATTAAAATAAACATTAAAAAAAATCATAGTAAATTGAAAATTTAGCAATGCACACAACATACACACACACACACACACTTACCCCCTACACACAACATAGCACACATTCTACTCCCCCAAACTTAACAATTCACTTATTGTTCATGGCAGATAACTTTTGGCTAAATGTTGGCCTTGTCGCCGGTTTGCAGTCACAGTAAAATATGCCGTCTCAGCTGTACATTATCTGATGTAGTTGGGCTCATAGTAGGGGGAGGACAACTATTCTATCAGCTCCAGTTGTGGGTTGTCAGACCCCTGAAACACCACACTTGTTAACTGTTCTCTGTTGGTGCCCCTCATCCCAAACGGTCATAGCTTTGCCATGTATTGAGCATGAGAGTTGTGGGTTGCCAGATAGTAGTGAGCCCATGCAGAGTGGAAGGGGGATTCTGAGCTGCTGGCTGGTGGCCTGGTGCCTTGCTGGGCCCGGTTATTATCTCCAGATGACATCAGCATGAGCAGCAGATGCCTTTTTGGCCACAGGGGCTGAACAGAGAGAGAGAGGGAGAGACTGTGCGTGTGTGTGTGTGTGTGTGTGTGTGTGTGTGTGTGTGTGTGTGTGTGTGTGTGTGTGTGTGTGTGTGTCTGCGTGTGTGTGTGTGTGTCTGCCTGCATGCTGTTCTCGGCAGGATCGGGCTATTTATTACCTCCCCACTTATCGGGCCATCTCCCTCACTCGGGCTCTGGAAAAGGAGGAGTGTCTGTTTCGTTCCAAAACCGCCATTTCTCCCCGCGATGATAATGTAATCATGCAAAGAAACACACACACACACACACACACACACACACACACACACACTCAGGACGGAGATGAACCATTTAATAATAGCAATCGTTCTCTGTTTTGCCGTGGCATTGATGCTAATGTCGCATGTGAGAAAATGACATGATCATTTGCATCATGAATAATTAGGATACTAATTAAAAATGACAATCACAGCAATAGCAATGGAAGGAAGCGGCTTGATGTGAAATGAACCCACTTTACGTGACAATCATCTCTGACAGTGTGAATGTAATGGAATAATGTTGTGATTCTCAGTGAAGCACAATACCCCCTAGATACCGCAGTTAATGACGGTGATAGGGTTTGTTATGTAGGTCACCTGGTGTGTGTGTGTGAGTGTGTGTGTGTGTGTGTGTGTGTGTGTGTGTGTGTGTGTGTGTGTGTGTGTGTGTGTGTGTGTGTGTGTGTGTGTGTGTGTCTGTGTGTGTGTGTGTGTGTTTTCCCATACTGCTTTTTTTAAGCCTGTGTTTTCTTTGATGGACAGGCGGAAGAGGCAAGAGATTAAACTCGTGGAAGCAAATCAAAGCAGAGGCAGACGATTTAGATTAAAGAGCCTGCACCTCACCAGGTTTGGCAGCACACATACACGTGTGTGTGTGTGTGTGTGTGTGTGTGTGTGTGTGTGTGTGTGTGTGTGTGTGTGTGTGTGTGTGTGTGTGTGTGTGTGTGTGTGTGTGTGAGAGAGAGTCAGCCCCAGTTATTCTACCGTGGTTCCTTCCCTGCAGCTTATTACATACAGTCTATCCACACTCGGCTCTCACCAATTTAATGGAGAGGAAAAAAGACGGGCATCAGGAAATGATATTTCTAATCAGACAGTGAAGGCCCCTTTTATGAAAAGAGGGGGTGCTCTCTCTCTCTCTCTCTCTCTCTCTCTCTCTCTCTCTCTCTCTCTCTCTCTCTCTCTCTCTCTGTACCTCTGTCGGTGTTCGGAGCACTCTACAAGGCTGTTAATGGCCTCGGCTGGCCTGGTGTCATCATATTAAAGCTCTGAACGATTTCCACACACACACACACATACACACACACACACACACACACACACACACACACACACACACTCTGACCAATCCCCTCATATTCTCCCTCCTTTGCCCTTTTCCAGTTGAAATGGACACTTTTTTTGTTCCTTTCTTTTATTGCTATATACCGGCGTGTTATTATACCTTTGAAATAATATTCAATTCCCTCCCGGGATCTCGGGGCCTAGTAATTGTGCTTCATAAAAGGGCCTGTGGATTTGTAAAGGCCGTGACGTGTGCAGGTGGATGATGTCGCAGAGCAAGCAGTGTGCTGAATATACAGTAGTGTTAGTGTGGGCGACACTGAACTGAATTCAATTGTATATGGGATTTGTTTTGAATAGTGGACTTGTGCTGTAAAAGGTACTTTAATAACTGAGTGCTTGTGAAGGCAGTACTGTGTTAGTTTTCCACCCATTAGTAGAGTACAATAATATACTTCTGTTAATTGATATAGTAACTAAATGAATAATTATCTAGTGTGATCATTATTTGGGCATGTTAATATCTGGGTGTATGAAATTATGATTTAAAAACCTAACATTAAAGGGGCTTTTCTTTGTCTGTCAAGATCAATCGTAATTCAAATAGCTGTGACAAAGCACATTGTTTTCAGGGAATGCCCTTTGGATTTTACCGTGGTGATAATGATAAACAGCATTATACTGTATGTGTGCTTTTGCTGCTGACAAGGAGCAGCGGGGACCTTTTGGCAGCATGTCCCCATGGACTATTATCTGAAAGTGATTAAAAGCAGTTGTGTTTGAAGGTCAGCTGCCTTGGTGAGACAGGGAAGTGGATTTAACCAATGAGAAACATTTATTTCCCCGGGCCACAAAAGGCAGCCGGAGCCTATTAGCAAAAAAAAAAACCCTTCTGCTTAAGCTGCCGCTGCTTTGGGGGAATAGGTTCTCTAATCCGACAAGAACGCTTTGTAATTAGCCTGCTAAGACAGGACCTTCAAAAAAAAATTCAAGTATAGCTCTGCTAACCAACCAACCAACCAACCCTTCAATATGCCTAGTGCTGGATTATATCTGAGTAGATGGTGTTCTTTATCCCAATTTACTACAGAAATTCTCCTTTAGAGCCAGACTGCAATAGCCTATCTGAAAATGAAACTGACGGGCTTGGACTGATGTTGTAGGCACACGGTAACACCCAGTATATTTGTTATAAGCATTTGTGAGAATAACTGTTAAATGTTGAAGCTAAGCAAATAATCAAAAGCACACACATTTGATATGCAAACAATGTTAATGTAGTTCAAATCAACTACTCCATTGTCTCAAAGCCTTAAAGTATTGATTTAGCTACCCTGCACTCTTTAAAATGCATCTTTTCTTTCACAGTGGCTAGAACAAAGGTACATGGTAAATCAATGAGGTATAACAGTTGTATTCATAATTCACCTCATCAGTCCATAATTTCATTCATTTAACCTTTATTTATACTCGTGAGATCATTGAGGGGTGGTTCTCATATGCGATGATGTCGAGTTAAATAAAACATAGCAAAGTAACAACAGCAACACAATGTGCAATGCAGGTATACATCAAATACACAACAAGGCCAGACTAAACAGTTGCTCTGAGTTGCATCAGCTGTGTTTATCTAACTCCATATCATCACAGTGGAACTTTGAAATCAAACTTGCGTGCTGATTACATGCTACCGGTGGTGGCTAAACGTGGGAGTTGTCCCAAGAGATAGTCAGTGGTTTGTTTGGGAGCAGAGGAGGAAACACTCAAAGTGTCTCAGAGCCTGTGTTTGTTCAGTTGTGGATTGTGTTGACCTTACTTTGTCCATTCTTTTTTTTCTAGAATCCGCTGCAATATAAACATAGCTTTGCAAGATGTGTTTTCACGCGGAGGCCCCCCCGACCCCCCCTCCCGACCCCACCCAACCCCCTGCGCTATATATCCTGGAAGTTGACTGGAGACCGCAGGTGGAAAACCAACAGTATGTTGTCACCCAAACTCAGACACCACGTCCAGGCTTGAGCTCAAGGTAAACATGGTTTTGGCCAACACACACAAACACACATATGCATATACAAATACGTGGCTCAAAGTCAGTCCTGGTGGGTCTGCTGACAGGGCCAGTAATAAGCTCATAAATGGAGGTTTCTGAAGTGGGCATTCACATGGACTGACGGAAACACACACACACACACACACACACACACACATATATATACACACACACATAGGCATCTGGACACAAAGCAAACATGTCATTCAGACTCATTAACACACACACACACACACACACACACACACACGCCTGTCTCGCGGCGGTGTGTCACTCCATCTTACTCCCTCTCCTAAAGTATGACCAGCATGTGACAGGTTCACACACTCAACCAGGATTCACAGGGTGCGGTTTTACTTTTTACTTTGTTTTGTAAGCCAACAAACACCCTTCTTGGGTGCAGTCGTGTTACTACTTTTAATGTGTAATTGTTGCACTGTTTTTGTTAGACTACCAGTTGCTACTAAATTAATGTCAATATTACAGTGTCAACCTGATTGAAACAAATGCCAACAGTACTCTTCGAAAAAAGTTTATTTTTTACTGCAGAAAACCCCATTAAAATTATTATTATTATTATTATCATTATTATTATTATTATTATTATTATTATTATTATTATTATTATTATTATTATTATTATTATTAAAGTTATTCCATAACTGTAATGGAAACTAAAGAAAGTCAATGTTTTTGATTTTTTGTAAAAAACTGGAAAATATCCTCACGATCCACTGTAGGTACTGTGTGTGCGCGGTGAAAAACAGGCATGTTGTTAGCTGTGGTGGGCCCCTTTTGGTTCATTATTGAAATACCAGTTTACAGAGCCTGGGCTGTGTATCAACACTTTGATTTTTTTTTTATTCCAACTTCACGTAATGCAGATTTGTAACACACCCAAAAGGCAAATACCTCTGTACAGTTGTGTGTCCGCTCCTTATTGTTTGACTCACCCTGCTATCCATTGAGTTTCATGACAACATTAAATTGGTTCAAATGCCGGTTAAAGACAATGGCTGTGAGT
>NC_137235.1:27073317-27095817 GCF_949987685.1 Ammodytes marinus
TGCAAAATAGGTTTTCATAATGCATTAGCTGCTGCTGGTATTATTCTACTTCATTACTAAATAATGCTAGAATGGATTTATTTGAACCAATCTCTTAAGACTTGTTTTGTAACCCAAATTACTCAGAGGAAGATTCAGAGGATAGAGCACATCCTTCACCATATTGCCCCCTTCCCCTTCTCTCTCTCCGTCCACAAAATCCATCAAGGGAATTTAAGTAGCTGTTAATTACTTCCATGTCCATATTGAACAGAGGAGGAGAGAATCCAAGAGAGAGAGAGAGAGAGAGAGAGAGAGAGACACTTTAAAAATCCCATGAAAATCCTTTCCGCCTACAACTAAATCAATCTATACTGCTCAGCCACCCACAAACTGCTCTACTCTTACACACACACACACACACACACACACACAACACACACACACACACACACACACACACACACACACACACACACACACACACACACACACACACACACACACACACACACACACACACAGGAAGATGATCCTGTAAATCTGTGGTCTCGAGGGGCTGTTTGAGTGCTACTCCAGGGGTTTTAGGGGAGGGGGTGACAACGGGGAGGGGGGGGGGGTGGTTCAGAGTTTGAAGGTAAAAGTGTGAATATCCCCAAATTGTAGCTAAAATGTAACACTAGGATTTGGTATAAGCTCCACTCTCACCCATAATCTTCCAGCAGCACTAAACCATTGCACTAAATGACCTCAATTACAGAGCCTGAACCCATTAAGCCAATACAGGAGAGATTACCTGTGAAATAGAGGCAACTATACAGCTGCCTTCTCCTGACAGACATGGCCCTCAAAATAAAGGGCCCAGGGCAAAGAATTAGATTTGACGTCCGGGGGGCGTGGCCTTTGCCTGCAGGCTAGAATTAGAGGATGTAGTATCGACCTCAGCTTGCCTGTTAGGAATGTGTGTGTGTGTGTGTGTGTGTGTGTGTGTGTGTGTGTGTGTGTGTGTGTGTGTGTGTGTGTGTGTGTGTGTGTGTGTGTGTGTGTGTGTGTGTGTGTTATCTATATGTTTATCTACAACCAGAGGTATCTGACCACATCATAGTTTTGCTTTTATCGGTCTAGGTTTTTTACCATATTCGAGGTTTACAGCATATAAGGTTTAAAAAAGAAATGTGTGATGCACAGTGTATTGAAAACATTGCATTTTAATACCCACCCATTGTGAACAATTGATATTGGGTCTCCTTTTTACAGAAAAAATGGTCTCTATGAACGGTATTGACAGTGGTGTTTTATTAGGATTGTCTGGAGTAACAGTGACATGGAGGGTGGCAATCATTTCAGAGGCAGATAGCTCAAAACTTGAACGCTATTAACCAAATAAATATATACTAGGCAAGATGCCACTCGAGGTAAATTAAAATGTACTTTTTGTTAATTGAGAGCAAAATCTTTTTTAAAAGCCCTTACTCTTTGGTTCTCATTCTTCTGACCTGTCACTAGTCTACATTCACCTGCTGTGTGTGAACCACCTGACAGCCTTAAACATTCTCTTGTATTCCTTTATTTATCTTCCTTGAACCTATCCTTCTGTCTCTTTCTCTTCTCACTGTCACAATGTATTTTGTATCAAAAAGCCCTAAATTATTCCAGGCATTGCTCCACAAAGCTGAAAATGAAGTTAGATTTGTGCTATTGTGTGTATATGTTCCTGTCAGATGCTATAGGAACAGAACAACAAGGGGAGCTCAATGCTGTGGTCATGCAGGTTTACACTGTTCTTTGTGTTGATGCGTGTTTAGATTCATGGATGCACGTGTGTGAGGACAAACATTGAAAGAGTGAGGAGTGTGTGTGTGTGTGTGTGTGTGTGTGTGTGTGTGTGTGTGTGTGTGTGTGTGTGTGTGTGTGTGTGTGTGTGTGTGTGTGTGTGTGTGTGTGTGTGTGTGTGTTGCCATAGCAGGCATCCCGCAGGGAGCAAATAGTGGTGGAGATGGAGGGAGAACGTTTTTAAGCACTTCAAAGTGGCCTCATTCCACACAGCTGAGCTCAGAGGTGTGTGTGTGTGTGTGTGTATGTGTTTGTTTGTGTGTGTGTGTGTGTGTGTGTGTTTGTGTGTGCTGTGTATGCGCGCCTCTCTGCATGTTAGTGTTAGTGTGTTTTCTTAAGTAAACCTCTATCTGTTTGTCTTTCAGTATATGTCTGTGTTTGCTATTACACACTATATGTGTGAGTGAATTTATACATCTTGTGTGTTTTGTATGTTATGCGCGGTGAGCATCTGTTTGTGTATGGGTGTGTACGTGTGAAGAGACACTGCTGTACCTGGCTTTGTTTATGCCCTCTTCAAATGTGGGTTCCTGTGTGGGTTCTGTGTGTGTGTGTGTGTGTGTGTGTGTGTGTGTGTGTGTGTGTGTGTGTGTACTTGTACAACTATTTTTGTGAGGACATTTTGGCTGGTTCTCACCTTGGAACAGACCTTTAAAGTACTGTTTCAGAGTTAGGGTTACACATTTAGTTTTGATTGTTTGGGTTACCGTAAGGGAATGCATTATATCAATGAATGTCCTCATAAGTATAGCCGTACAAATGTGTGTGTGTGTGTGTGTGTGTGTGTGTGTGTGTGTGTGTGTGTGTGTGTGTGTGTGTGTGTGTGTGTGTGTGTGTGTGTGTGTGTGTGTGTGTGTGTGTGTGTGTGTGTGCATGCGTGTGTGTGTGTGTGTGTGTGTTTGTGTGTGCGCGTGTTGAAAGCTGTTTCAAGTGTGTATAAAAAAAGCTTCATCTCACACACTCTTTGGGGAAAGTGAAAAGATAGAGAGTGTCACAGTGACTGATGAGTTTTTATTTTTGTTTCAACCTCGGCCATGAAAGTAGAGTCCACTGTCTATATCACTTTGTCCTCCTCTTAGTTTCCCCGCAGGAGAAAATGGAAATAGCCGAACATCGAACCGACACACACAGTCAATAGCACTCTCCAGAGAAAGGGGCTGAGAGGGACGCTCTTTGCTGCAGAGTGATAGAGGGAGGAGTGGGCGATATATAGCCAGAGTATGTCAGGTTTCATCTGCCCTGTGTGACACACTGCGTTCTGACAGCCTCTGCTGCACTCTATCTAGTCTCCAAACACACTCTCTCTCTCTCTCACACACACACACACACACACACACATGCACCTTTTATCTCCCCGTGTTGTCCTCACCTTCTTATCTTGTACAGTACACCCAATCTTTGTTTTTGCCTTCTTTCTCGTCCCATGTCTTTATCAGTCTCTCGCCCCCTCTGGGCTTCCACCATTTTGCAGCATATGGCTCTCCCACACACAAGTACTCACACATGCACTGCCATATGCGCTGGCTTATCGGCTACACTCTCACATGCACTCTCCACCTCTCATATTTTTTTTGCCCTCCTTTTTCTTCTCTGTGAGTCTTAGTTAAAATAGCACCCAAGTCATTGTACATTGAAATGAACTGGAAATGCTCATCTCTGTCCTTTGATGTTACACTGAACATTTGATTGGCCGACATGGCTAGTCTGTCAGGTATTCACAAGCTGTCAGTCACGGAAATGTTAGGACTCCAAACCATTTGTCACATGATTTGATGCAGTTGACCTTTTTCGCCGGCCACTTTGGTTTAAAATAAGTGGAACATTCTACGGTTGGGCGATATCCAATATTTGAAACCTTTCTGTACCTTCCCCCAAATTCTCCCCATTGGGAAATACCTATTTCTACTCCAACTCTAGCCTATTTGTTTCAGAACACTACATTTTAGAAGATTACATTCAACATATCACAATGATGTTACCTTTGTCAAATACACATTTTTGCTGAACACATCACAACGTAACTCAATACAACCTACGTTCCAAACGAAGGGAACCAACAAAATCACTGCTTGTGAGTTACATGTCAGGTATTATAAGCTGCATTCCTATGTTTAACCCTGCTGTTGTGTTTAAAATCATTCAGCAAATAAATGTATGGATTGTTTTGACTATTGTAAATACTGCAATGAAACATACTGTATTGTGCTCATTATCACAGAATAGATTATAACACATGAAAACTTACTACAAACCATATTACAAAATGAATGTCTGAACACATTAAGAACAATACATTTTGCATTTATTTATTAAAAACATGTATGATCAAGAGCCTTAATGTTGATTAGATAGATAGATAGATAGATAGATAGATAGATAGATAGATAGATAGATAGATAGATAGATAGATAGATAGATAGATAGATAGATAGATAGATAGATAGATAGATAGATAGATAGATAGATAGATAGATAGATAGATAGATAGATAGATAGATAGATAGATAGATAGATAGATAGATAGATAGATAGATAGATAGATAGATAGATAGATAGATAGATAGATAGATAGATAGATAGCCAACAGGTGTGGTTCACCTGCGGGCTGTACTATGAAGCCAGATTAACAGGATGGAGAACCATCCCAAGGAACGAACCCTGTAATCAAAGACTTCTATAAAATCACAGGTTGCAACACTGGTTCATTCTGGGGCTACTATTAATCTTTATGATGTTTGTTTGGTTATGAAAAGCCGTCGGCTATAAATCATGAAAAACATAAGGGCAGTGAGATGAATGTCAAGGTTAAACTAGGTGGGACTCATTCCTGATGGGCAGGTTCACTAAAGCTGCTGCTAAGTAGACTAACATTTGATGCAGTAGATCACAGCCACACATAGGATATAGAAGAGTTTAATTTGTCCCCCTAAAAATAAGAATAGGAAAGACAACCCCTGTCTCCCCGATAGCAGTAGCAGTTGTATATTTTTCTCGTGGATAATCTCTTTTGATTCACGAGTAAGAGCACGTCTAAATAACAGGGTTTTTGACTGGTTCATTATTTGACAAATGAGGCCTCCATCATTCACAGGAGTCCTGTCATCACATATAACATCTTCCAACACAGGCATTGTTGCTGCTGCTACACACGGAGACACACACTCTTAAGGCATTCATTACAAACAACACATTACACAGCAGATTTCTAATAATGGTAATTAAAGGAATAGCGTTTCTATTTTTTTAACACCCTATTATATGGTATTACAGTTTTACAGCCCAGCCCTAGAACATTCAGTTACAGATCCTGGTACAGTTTGGTACAACCGTCACTTATTCCAATAGAGTTGTTTGATGAAAAACTGGTTTTATTGGGTGTGAATGGCTGCAGGGAACCATTGTGTGTGAAGCAGGGCATTGTATCTGGGCTAAAACATGCTTCAAGTAACATGTAACATCTTGCACATAGGGCTGCAGGGGTTCATTTGCTTAAAAATAGTGTGTGACTGTAAAGGCCTGGGCTACATGAAGTGTTTCTGTTCTCAATGGTTGTACAATGAGGGAAATAAAAGAATTACGGACAGTAAATGTGGCATCCGACAGGTGGAACAAAAAACTAAGCTGGTGCAGCAGCGTAAAATGCTGTAAAAAAAACAAGTTCATAATAGCAATGTTACACATGCTGGCAGACCAGAAGGACATCCCTCATTTGAGATTGAGGGCAGCTATGCTTTTTAGCTAATAACTGAAGGACCTACATTTATGATTTGTTTTCCACCCCAAAAAAGGGTTATTAATGACTAAAATGCCATTAATAACCATTCAATTACACAAGTTGTTACACTAAGAAAACTAATTATATCAGTGGAATTACCTAAAAGTTTGGAATTAAACAGTAAAAGGAGCATTATACTGTTTATACTGCAATGCTCACCAAACATCATGTAATCCCCTCAAGTCCATAACACAAATGTATTCTTTAAATTGTACTTAAACTGCATGAAAAAAACAATCAACCAAAACAAAATACAGGAATTTTTCAGGCAACGTGTAAAATAAAAAAAATATGAATGATACAAAAAATGTAATCAAAATAAAAAGGGCATTGATGAGAGTTGGTTATATTAACACTTCAGTTTATTAACTACATTAGTTATATTTCCCCCCATGGGATCATCTAAGTTAATCTTAATCATATATAAATAATAACAAAACAAAACCTAATTAAAAAAATGCTCCTGTGATGGTATACATCAATTGTGTGGTTAAATGTATTAATGCATTATGACTGTGAAACCTTGTTTTATTTCTCACATTATAATCAACACATTATCTCCAAGTTGGTTTATGTGCGGAAATACCCATTAGTAACAGATTATTTTAGCATTTGTTCTTCACAAAAATACACAAAACACTAAATCACAGTCAGTTAACAAAATTCATTGTATTTTTCTCTGATTCAGTGCTGTCACTGTCTGCACTGAATTTATGTTTTCCAATCATAGTATTTCAAGTATTATCGAGTTAAATTATATAGTTTTAGATTCAGTATCAGAAAGAACCTCTATAGCTGACCTGCTGTATAGGAAGGAGACTGATTTTGAACAACAGGCCTGTAGAGAAAAAACACGTACAAACTGATCTAAAATGTGTATGGTTCATTTTACATAGGACAGAAACTGCACCTATAGTGTTCAGAGTGCAGAGAAAATTGTCACCTGTGTCTCACCCACGCGGACACACAGCACATAATCATAAGTTCTCTCTCTCTCTCTCTCTCACACACACGTTTTCTCTCTCCCTCCCTCCCTCTCTCTCTCTCCCTCTCTCTCCCTCTCTCTCTCTCTCATTCTCCCTCTCTCACTCCCTCTAATCAGTGGAAGCTTTGCCTGGTTCTTTCCTTCTGTGATTACATCCCACGTAGCGCATACGGCAGCTGATTGAATCCTCATCATGGGGGCTAAACTAGTTTGTAGAGGACAGAACTGAGAGACGGATAGAGAGGGAGCGCACCATCTTTAATGAATTCTGCCTGTCTCTCTGTCACTGTGTCTGTGTGTGACAGAATGGGGTTCCTCTGTTTGATAAAAAAAAAAAAAATGCACACACTCACACTCACACCTGACACCAAATGTACACAGACAGTGCGTTTGATCACAACATTGCTGCGTGTGTGTTGTTATTATACCTACTATGGCAAAGATCCAGGTTGGGTGTTTTGTTGTGCCCTCCTGTATAAATTGTGAGCAGTGCTTCGATGAGCAGTAATTGTGGGAGGTGTTTGAGGCTTCGTGAAATATGTTGACTAACAAGGTGTTAATGAGCCCTACACATACACTGGCACTGTCAAATGGAAGAGAACAGTCCCCCATTCATAATCAATAGGACTGTGTTGCGGCCTAGCATCCACGTCTATGTATTGATCTGCCTGCATGCGCTGCTAAATTAACATGTGCGTCTCTTTGTTTTGTTGTGTTTTTTTTCTCCTAAGGCTCTGCTCTTCAGTGCTCGCCTGCTTGTTTCTCTTTTCTTTACCGGGGCTGTGTGTGTGTGTGTGTGTGTGTGTGTGTGTGTGTGTGTGTGTGTGTGTGTGTGTGTGTGTGTGTGTGTGTGGGCGTGTTAATTTACATTTACATTAGTGCTTGTGCCAAGAAATGACATATTTTTTTTTTTTTTTTTTTTTTTTTTTTTTTTTTTTTATTATTATTCTTCCGGACAATTACACATAATACATCATTTTCTCATTGCATATTCATACATATTACTTTGTGTTATCGTCCGAAGGGAAGCAGGAGAAGCCAAAGGCTTATCGGGTTATGTGTGTGTTGTGTGTGTGTGTGTGTGTGTGTGTGTGTGTGTGTGTTTTTTGATTTAGTCTATAAAGGTCTTGTGTGCATTAACCACGATGATCACTGCTTCCCCTTTTTATCTTGGTGTGTGTGTGTGTGTGTGTGTGTGTGTACTTGTACTGGGATCTTTGTGAGTACTTAAGCTGTTAACCATCGGAGTGAGGACATTTTTGGAAAGTGAGGACATTTTGCCTGGTCCTTACTTCTTTAAATGCCTGTTTGAAAGGTTCAGGTTAGAATTAGATTTAAGTTGCGGTTGGTGTTCAGGTTGGTGTTATGCCAATAGGTAGGTAAGTTAGGCACTCTAGCCCCCCCAAAAAAAGTCCATTATGTCAATACGTGTCCTCACAAAGACAGAAATACAAGAGTGTGTGTGTGTGTGTGTGTGTGTGTGTGTGTGTGTGTGTGTGTGTGTGTGTGTGTGTGTGTGTGTGTGTGTGTGTGTGTGTGTGTGTGTGTGTGTGTGTGTGTGTGTGTGTGTGTGTGTGTGTGTGAGAGACGGGGGTCTCAGGCGCTCCTGTGGTGAGATTGCATTGACCGCTGTGTTATTGCTCTTTAATTATCAATTACGGCAGCCCCCCCATCCCGGGCAGAGTGGGGGGGAGTGTGTGTGTGTGTGTGTGTGTGGATGGGTGGGTGTGTGTGTAGGCGTATGCGGAGGTGATAATGGAAACAGAGCTGCCATTAGGACAGTAACTGGGCACTCTCTGTCTGAGGCTGAGGAGGAGGGGTAGCTGGCTGATGTGTGTTAATGAAACAGGCTGCAGCTCCAAGACAAAAGAAAAGCCGCACCATTTCCCCTCCTTTCCCTTTTCCCTCTTCAATTCTCTCCATTCCATCTTGATCCCCTCATCATCTTTTTATCTTTCTCATGTATTTTTTTTCAGCCCACGCTTAAAAACACTGCCACGACCACCCCTGTAGATTTAACACACATTCATATTCAAACAACGCTCACTCACAAGGAAAAGTATGTATGTCGCTCTGAAAGACACTGTTTGTTCTTAATAAGGGAGGGGGGGGGCATCTTTGAATCTGTCAGATAATTTCAAAGTAATTATTTAAAGGTGGAGTCAGTATTTCTGGAGAATGCTCTTTGTCAAAATCACTTTTTGTTCAAATCAGTGAATATCTTCTCATTATCCACTACCTGTCCGTAGTGCTGTGTGTGTGTGTGTGTGTGTGTGTGTGTGTGTGTGTGTGTGTGTGTGTGTGTGTGTGTGTGTGTGTGAGTGTGTGTGTGTGTGTGTGTGTGTGTGTGTGTGTGTGTGTGTGCGTGTGTGTGTGTGTGCGTGTGTGTGTGCGTGTGTGTGTGTGTGTGTGTGCTGAAAAAGAAATCTGGGGTTAATAAACAGCCTACGCTCTGTAAAATGGACAAAGGGTATGTAAACAAAGGGGCCCACTATACTAACTAGCAACATGCAGAGTCACAGAGCCTAAGTTGTGTATTAACACTGGATTTGTTTCAGCACAAGCACAGCATGTGCAAGTCGCAGATCGTGAGGAGATATTCACTGATTTTGACTAAAAGGGATTTTGAGAAGCAAGCATTCTCCATAATGGCTGACTCAACCTTTAAGTGTATGGTCATGTTTTCACTGCAGCGTGTTTATATCATTTGTGCGAAAAGTTAATTTAAAATAAAATAAATATAAAAATGTACATTTACATTTGAAATGTCTAATAATTAAACAAATAAATATACCCTTGTGAATCATTTTAGAGTTAAGTTCTGGAAGAAAATCCATTAATCTGCATTGACTGGTTTAGTAGGCGTCCATATTGTCTCTTTGTGCTCGCCTGTTGGTGCGTGTATGGTCTGTGGGCGTCTCGTTGATTTGAGAAAATTGAAGGTTGCTGTTAATGAGACTGTTACAGAGTCATTCCAACACCTTCCTGCCATGATACAACAGCTATTGTTAATGAGTGACAGTGTTGAAGTAACATGAAGAGGCAGTGATGATGAGAGGTTACACTTCTGATCCTCATAATCAGCTATACCTTTATAAAATATACATTATAAGTTAATTAAGAAAATAAACCAAATCTGACTAAAAATGTAAATGCATTCAGCTGTTAAATATAAAGCAGTGTCTGGATGTTCCTACATGAAATAAAGATTTCAATGCGTCGCCTCCCAGCACATGCGGTCAATAAATTGCTGTGTCTGCCTACTGCGCCCATAAAGAGATGCCACATGACATTATGTCAGCAGCTCTCACATTTAAATAGCCTGTTTTATTTGGCTGACATGTAAATGCCATCAGAGCAGCAGTGTGGAGAACAACAGGACAGATAGAGAGGGGCGTCTCCTTTGTCCCTTCGCTGTATGACAGATGGGAGCTGCTCCTAAAAATGCAGTCAGCAATCACATGCTATTTCTCCCCATTTAGGAGATGAGACACGTTCAATGTCTCCTGGAGGGAAAATGTGACAAATAACCAGAAATAAGCATGGCCTGTGCAGCAGCATATGAGTAAATTACTGGAAAAAAAACCCTGCTATAACAGCCACAGGGCAATATGGTGGTAGATTTTAATGTAGAGGCATATTATCAGGCTGACACCTTCCAAGAAGTAATGAGCAGACATGAAAAAGCTCTGCTAAATGTTTTCCATATGTAGCATTCTATGTTCCTTTATCCATTTAGTGCAAAATACTAACACAGAAATGTGCATTATGCGTCTTTCTCCCTCCCAGCCCTGATAATAATTGTAATTAATAATAATAAATAAATAAAACAGAACCTCCAAAACAAAGACAAATAAACAAAACTATACAAAACTAAATTAGATTAATAAAGGCAAAACGATATATTATCAAATAACGGAATTAACAGAATATTAACAAATAATTGCAACTAAATGCATACAGTCCATTATAAAGGTTGAGGTATATATCGGTTATAGTTGTCTATGGCCACTTGTATTGTACTTTGGTTCACAAACCAATCAGTTATGGAAGGGTACACTTCTTTAGTGTTCGTATGTATCTTATAAATGGCTGCCATGTCTTATACAAATATGGAGCCACCCAACATACACCTTATGTTCCCCATATGCAAAGACTTCATATGTCCCGCAGTCCATTTGACATGAGAGGGAGAGGCCCCTTCATAAATATAAGCATGCCTAGTAATTAGGGAGGTGAAAGCAATAGCATCCGAGTATTGTCTGGTAATGCTAAATGTCCTCTGGAACGAATCCAAATATTGCAATTTATGCGGACTAAATGCTTGTTTTGATCAACTGTGAAAATTCAAACGTGGTGTATGAAATATGACCCATAGGCACTAGGCAGCCTGGTTGGCTCCGTGCAAGGCTGCCAGACAATCTGCTCCACCTGTTGTAATTCTGCCTTGGTGCATTGATACAGTGGCACTGGCTAAACCCTGACCTCAACTATGGAAGCTGTGTCACACTAAACCCGCTTCCTTATAGGCAGAAACAGGAGTCAGTGCTTGTCTATAGCCATGTCCTTGGGACTTGGAAAAAAAAAGTACTTTCAATAGCTTGTATTCACAGTAACAAAATCTCAAGAGGCTTTGCAGCTCCCATATTATGAAGCTCTTAATGACAAAGACATTCCCCAACCTCGGACTGAGACGAAATGAGCTCTGTGGGTAAAGTGGGTTAAGGTGGTTTTACCCTTCAATTTGTAATAATTTAATTAATTTCCAGCATTTTTGTCAGTTTGATGGAATAATATTTCCTCCCGACAGAGATGGACACTTGAAGCTTTTTGGCATTTCATGATTCCTTAACCTCGCACACTATTCGGGGGACAAAGACACAGGCTTCCCGTCCGTGACTTTACATCTATTCAAGCTCTTCTAGTCGGACATTTCCATATGCCTCCAGCTGCATAAAGCCCAGGGTTAATTTTAGATTGAACTCCACTCCAAGGCCACAGATGGAGAGGAAAAAGGCTTATTAAATTACTATGTGACCATTGAATTGAATGCAATTTTCACCGAAACCCCACATTTTCTATTGTGACTATGTCTTACCTAGTTTTTCTTCTCTGGGTGTTCTTGTGTGGCATTTCTTTTGTTTGGTCATGATTGAATTAAAGGTATTTGCCTGTTTAAAACTACTTGTATTGCAGAAATTGCTAACAGCATTTGGGGACACAGTATCAGATGTTAACATAATGCCAACTTGTAGAATTTTTTGTTTTTTAAATGCTTCAGACAATGTGCAGGTATATACAGCTCTGGAAAAAATTAAGAGACCACTCCAAATGTTCAGTGTCTCTCGTTTTACTATTTATAAGCATATGTTTGAGTAGAATGAACATTTTAGTTTTATAATATAAACCACTGACAACATTTCAACCAAATTCCAATACATTTGCTGTCATTAAGAGCATTTTCAATAAGTTATGTAGAGATGAAGATTGGAGAAAAATCCAGACTGGTCTCTTAATTTTCTCTTAAAGTTGTATGAATGCATGATTAGAGGATTTTAAAAAATAATAATAATAATCATCCTCTTGGTTTTAAAGCAAACCAAACAGTCAAATTGCAGGAACAATTTGACACTGAGAATGGAGTGTAGGATGTACTGTAAGAAAGTGGACTGTGTGTTAGGCAGTTGGCTGACGTTTTTATTATTTGTGTATCTATTCGCAGCACTTTGTGGTATAGGCTTAAATAGGTGTGTTGTCTCCTAAGGCTGAGTTTATTCCCAGCACACCCAATGAATATCCTGCTGAGTCACTAGGACGTGGCTTTTCAATGTAATACCTGTAGTCTGTTCAGGGTTATCTTCCAGTCTACAGTATACCAAAGAGCAGTGTTTGGCCTCTTTAGGATCAGAGTTGTATCCAGTGGTGTAGTGGTGCCTGGAGAAGTGGGTATACTCTAAGTTGTACTGCGCGCGCATCCGCTTTTGCCGGTCCTATATTTCCCATAATTGCGCTGCCTCACACAGCCACTCGCGAGTAGCCTAGTGGTCCAACACAGGCCTAATGCATGAATATAAGATATAGAGAGCGTAGCTGGCAGAACGGCTATATGTTTAGCCTCCGTGTCCGCTCCATTTACAGCCATTAGTGCGAGTGAGGGGGGGGGCGTTCACTGTCCTGACAGCTGACTGCCGCTACGGTCTGCCGGACCATCACTGTTTGCACAGTAGGCTAAATAGGGAGACTGAGTTGGGGACCCAGGACCTTCTAGGGGGGTCCGGGGGAATGCTCCCCCGGAAGAAAAAAATGCAACCTTTTAAAGTAAAATTCATCAATCTGGTGCACTTTGAGAAGAAAACTGCATGCAACCAGGCCCAGGGGCCCAAGGGCTCAGGGGGGCCCTAAGCCAGAGATACTGATAGTAATTTTTCGGGGCAACCGTGGCTCAGGTGGTTAAGCGGGTTGGTGGTTCGATCCCCGCTCTGCCACCAGTGTCATGGTTGTTGTGTCCTTGGGCAAGACACTTCACCCACCTTGCCTCGTGTGAATGTGTATGACTGCTGTATGTTTGAGGTGGTGGTCGGAGGGGCCGTAGGCGCTGAATGGCAGCCACGCTTCCGTCAGTCTGCCCCAGGGCAGCTGTGGCTACTATGGTAGTTTACCACCACCAGTATGACTGTGTGTGAATGAATGGAACCTGGAACCCTGTAAAGCCTTGAAAAGCGCTATATAAATCCAATCCATTATTAACTTTACATGTCGCATTGTCAAAGAGCTCAGTCACTCATGTCAATAACAGCCTAGGGTCCAAAAAGGAATAGGAAATAAATCATCATGGCCCCTAGCAGGTGAAAAATAGAAAAGCAAGTGCAAAACAAAAGCATTATTAGATATGTCTTATGGGCTTCATAAGGGGCCTCTAAGGCCCCCACACACATACAGGAATAAGCTTTATACGTGTAAATTCTATACTGTTCATAAAAAGTAGCTTTCCACCCTGTATCTGTTGCAATGGGCCCCTCCATCATATAACATGGATCTGCAGACCAATCTACTGAAATGTTTTTACAGTTGCAGAGTAAAGAGTGCTGCCTGTTTAAAGGTGCAGTGTGTAATATGACATCATCAAGAAAGTTCTACAAAGTTCTAGAATGCAACACTCCCTGGGTAACCCCAACCCTTTCGAATAATAACAGAAGCTACAGTGGCCTTCAAGGACAAGAACAATTCTAAATTTTAAACAATGCACCTGATGACATTCCAACTATGACACTTTCAAGATGGCGGCACTAGGCCTTGGTCCAAAATATGCAGAAATATGGACATATATGAGACCCTTTCTAAGGGAAAAAATAATAATTCAAAACATTTTTTTCAGCTATTATGCACTAAATTAAATGTACTTATGGATATTATAATTACTTTCTACAAAATCTGCTAGGAAATAAAACCCAAAATTCTACACACTGCAGGTTTAAGAAAAATAATGTTCCTTCTGCAGCTCAAGATTTGATTTAAATCTAAATTTTCCTCTGAAAGTGCATCAGATTGATGCATTTTACTTTAAATCTCATAATCCGTCTATAATAACTGGTTTCCACAATCTTTTTTATTTTTGCGGGGAGCATGCACAAGCATTATTCATAGAAAAAAAAATGTGGGGGCCCCCCACAGGGTCTTGAAACGGGCCCCGAGATCGTTAAGACCGCCCCTGCACGCTTGCCGCCTTCTCTCTGCCCGCTCGCCTCTCTATTGAGAATGCATTAGTGGGCGAAACAAACGCCTCGGCCCGTGTGAAACGGCCTGAACTACTGAACGAAGGAAATCAAATGAGGTATTTTCCCCAAAAAACGGGACAAATTGTGTCCCGGGAGAGATTTTTCTTTTCCCGGGACAGCTGGTGAAAAAAAGAGAACAATTTCGGGGAAAACGGGACGGGTGGCAACAAGTCCCGCAGTCGCGGCCGTTAGAAGTGGGTATACGCAATGTCGCCTGAACAATAAGTGGGTATACGCCGTATACCTGCGTATACCCCCCACTACACCACTGGTTGTATCCCTTATTACGTGCAGTACATTTTGTCTTATGAAATATCACCTTGCATGATTCATACTTGGAGATTATGGATGTAGGAATAAGGTTTTGTGGAGACAGATCTTTTTTCAATAATTTTCTAAATTTCACAGGACAAAGAAGAAAACACTATTGTAGTAAATGGGACAATAATATAGCCCCTTGTTGCCATTTTTAGACTTAGACCTAATTTAGCTTACAGAAATAGAAAGTCTTCAGGCTATGTAAGTCCACTGGGCTTTCACTCGGTGTGTTCTCTGAGAGCGGCAGGAGAGGATTCATTAGTGTTAAAGGTCACTCTTGTGTTGTCTTGAGAGAAAACATTTCATACCCCTTCAAAGAAAAAGTAACACAAATTGGATTTTATTTTGAATGGATCATGTATTTGATCACAAGAGGTCCCCGGGTTCAAATCCCGGACGAGCCCCCCCATTTGTTACAAACCAGTTCAAGGAACATGACAAGAGTTTGACTTAAAACAAAAGTGATTTATTAAAACTAAATTAAACACCAATCAGACCATGGAGTGGGTACAACAGTTAAGTCAGTATTGAGACGTGTGAGGGCAGAAAGAGGGCCTAATGGACACATGGGCAAGATGTTATACCCTAAGGCCCAAGGTGAGCTCAATTAGTTAAAGACCCTCCCATTCAAGACAATCTGAATGGGAGGGGGAGGGGCGTTACAAATGTTTTATATAGATGAATCTGGGAATAAAAAAAATTACCAACACAGGCATTTGTCTGTCAGCATGGAGCACCTGACTAGATTTGTTTATTTTCACTGGCCATACACTTCCCTCCTCGGAGATCCCCCAGCCGCAAAAAAAAAACAAAAAACATAACCACATTTAGCCTCTAGTGGGAGTTCAGATTGCAGGGGTTAGGTGGTTGTCTGACCACACAAAGGATGTAAGAGCTCATGTCCGTAGCCAGATATACAGACAGACAGACAGACAGGCAGACAAACAGACAGACAGACAGATATCCTGAGGAGAGAGGACAGTGGTTGCTTATGGAAAGCCGGCGTCCTGCCAGCTACAACCAGCTGTGCAGGGGGAAAGGCCCGTCCTCCCTGTCCCCATGTGTCAGTGTGTGGGCGTCTCGATCTCTGCTCCACTGTCTGTATCCTTTTTTCTTAATAATAACGTTTTTTTTTATTAATTCCACAGGAAGAAGAAATTAAATTATGCTAAATATTAATTTTTGTCTTTAAAACACAGTGGCTACGATACGCTAACAGAGTATGTAAAACAATGGCACTCTCATATCACATCATTCCTTAGTAGGAAACCATGTGACACACGTCTTTGATCCTGTAGTGTCCTTAATTTAGTTATGTAATGAATCATGGGCCCCCGAAACACAGACTTGATTTTTTTCCCGTTAACCCCCTTCAGGCTTTATTTGATTTTCTCCAAAAGATTGCTTCTTTTAAGCCTTTGAGAAGTGGTGACTTCCACTCCAACAAAATCCTTCTACAGTACACATGCTTAAAAAGATGCAGAGGCGACACTATCTTTTTCATTTTCCTCCTTGATATTTGACAGCATGGTAATACTACTGGAAATGGCAGTTACCCCGTCTCTTTTCTATGCTGATTGATTAGCTGTTTACCCTTCTCTTACAACCCCCCCCTCCACCCACCCCCTCACTCCCACATTGCAGCACTGTCTATTTCCTCTTCTCCCTATAATATACCTCACTATTTTTCTCCTCCTCCTCTTTCCCTCTCACATGGGCAGACAAAAACACCACCAGCCCATCCAGACGGCCCCCACCCCTTCCCCCCCCCCCCCATCCTTATCCGAGGAAAAATAGACTGGATTCGTGTGCTTGCCAAAGTGCCTGCGGAAAAAGCCTGGCCCGGGGCTTATACAGAGCTCTATGAGGAGCAGTAACACAGCACTATTTGGTCCATGTGTCTTGTTTCAGGAAATTGCATTTTGAAGGGCAGCAGCAGGTCTTTTGCACTCAAGTGAAGGGTGAGAGACATTCACCGACCTACGCTTGTCTGTTAGGGAATATCCTGTGTGTGTGTGTGTATGTGTGTGTGTGTGTGTGTGTGTGTGTGTGTGTGTGTGTGTGTGTGTGTCTGTGTCTGTCTGTGTCTGTGTGTGTGTGTGTGTGTGTGTGTGTGTGTGTGTGTGTGTGTGTGTGTGTGTGTGTGTGTGTGTGTGTGTGTCTCTGTGTGTGTGTGTGTGTGTGTGTGTGTGTGTGTGTGTGTGTGCGCGCGCGTACGTGTGTGCGTGTGTTATTACAGTACATCCAAGTTTCAGACATTTGACAAGATTACATCTCCAGACATTACTAATTTTGAATTGTACACACACACACACACACACACACACACACACACACACACACACACACACACACACACACACAGTTTAGTATCTTCAAATCTCTCCCCTACAGTCATTTTGCAGAACAGATTCACGTTGCTTTACAGCCTTTTGTTGTTCAGACGATTGCCTTGGTCTTGTTTTTTTTTTTTGCAACTACACTGTCACACATTGTTTTTGTTTTTGTGAGCTGAGGCCCGTAAGGCACCAAGAGAGAAGAAAAGGAAGAGGACAATCTGATTAACATGCAGCGAATTGTAACGGAAACACCATTGTCTCGCCCCCTACGCCCGTTTTGGATGGTGCATAGAGACATAATTCCCGTAATGTGAGGTATTTGTTACGCTGCCATTGTTAGCTGGCATATCCCAACACTCTGAGGGAGCCTATGCCAACCCCTGCCAGCTCCTTGCTATCCATCACCAACATCCATGCCAGGCGGGCCTCAACACACATGATCCAGCGCCCAGACACACGCCTGGTCTACTGGGGCAGTATCAGGAGTGTAGAGTGTGTGTTTGTGTGTGTGTTTGTGTGTGTGTGTGTGTGTGTGTGTGTGTGTGTGTGTGTGTGTGTGTGTGTGTGTGTGTGTGTGTGTGTGTGTGTGTGTGTGTGTGTGTGTGTGTGTGTGTGTGTGTGTGTGTGTGTGTGTGTGTTCCTGAGTGGGTGTGTGAGCGTTGTCCCCTTACAGACCCGGGTTAGAATCCAGCACGGGTCGTTCTCTGCATGTCATTCCCCTCTCTGCCCCATTTCATCTCTGTCTCTACAAACTGTCTAATAAAGCATACAACATGCCAAAAATACTGTATAATGTTAAACATTTCTTTTTCTTCTTCTTTCTTTTTATCTTTGCAGGTTGTGCAAACCTTGGATTTCAAAGGAACAAAGAAAGTTGCTGACTTTGTTTCGGCCTGGCGGCTCCGACTACAGTCTGATCTTTGATGACTGTCACCTGGGATCTCGTCGAATGATGAATCAGTGAACATTACAAGCCCATCTATCCATCTATCTATCTATCTATCTATCTATCCATCTATCTATCTATCTATCTATCTATCTATCTATCTATCTATCTATCTATCTATCTATCTATCTATCTATCTATCTATCTATCTATCTATCTATCTATCTATCTATCTATCTATCTATCTATCTATCTATCTGTCTGTCTGTCTGTCTGTCTGTCTGTCTATCTATCCATCCATCCATCCTTCCCTCCCTCCCAATATCTTTAATCTGGATTGATAAATATGCCTAACTCTGTTCAGATGCTTTACTATCATGAAACTAACTCCCCACATGACATAGTTAGAAGGATATGGTGGATGTGGGGTTACAGTTTACAGGGGCTTTAATGATTCTTTCTCTACTAAAAAAATAATAATAAAAAGTGAAATCTCATAGACAGTTTCATATTCTCTTTATTCCACTCCAGATAGCAGTAAACATGTACAATACAATGCTGCTTTCTGTGTGTGTGTGTGTGTGTGTGTGTGTGTGTGTGTGTGTGTGTGTGTGTGTGTGTGTGTGTGTGTGTGTGTGTGTGTGTGTGTGTGTGTGTGTGTGTTTTACCCTTTTTGTTAGTCATCTCATTGTCACTGTGAACAGCACTCTTTTTGTCCTCCTGTAAACCACAGTGGAGTGTCTTCACAGGCCAGTAAGTGCTCATTACTGTTGCAACTTAAAGGTGGACTCAGCAATTCTGGAGAACGTCTGTTGTTAAAAAATACTTTTGTCAGAATCAGTTCATTTCTCTTCAAGATCCGCTTCTTGTCTGTCTTTGTTTTGCGCTAAAAATGCCAGAGCTCGCCACATCAATTTAGCACCGAACACATCGAGAGAGACAGGAACACAGACGCCGCAAAAAAACATTAAAACATCCGGTAAATTTTCAGAATAAGACTCTGTGTTTACTGCAGGAAACTATTTCAAATCAAAGATAAATACAAGCAAGTCCAAGTGCAAGTGTGCTTGTTGTTGCATAAATACCACAGAATCATATTAATATCAAGCGCGATCGCCCGTCACTTTTAATTACCACGGGAACTCCTCGGTTTCGCGATTCCAGCATGTCTTCAGCGCTGGCCGTGCCCGCTTTATTGACGGAGCCGGTGAGTGTTGACAGACGTGGGCGCACGGAGCAAAACAATTAGGACAGCGCACGTGCAAGCCAGTGGAATGTCGGGGTTACTCTTGAAAAAAGTGAAGGTCTCAGAGCTTTTTCTCAGCCAGTCCCAACCCAAAATGAAAGGGGATTCTGTCCAGTTTGGTGTGAACTGCGGTTGTCTAACAGAAATGTAACAGCATCAAAAAATATAAGTATAACTTCTGTTTAGCTGTCAGTCTGTATCAAACACTAAACCCATTTATTTCATTGTGAAGAAAAAAATCTTTATCACTTGCTAAACGCTACAAAAGAGTGCATTGTGTGAGATGGCACTGTGAATAGGGCTCAGAGACCTTTCATTTGAACCGCCTCTCGTTCTCTCAATGGCTCATTTAAAGCAGCACTGAGATCCCTGGCATTGTTCACATTTTTTGGCACCGTCCCTTTGCCTGCTCAGTCCGCAGAGTTCAGGAAGAGACGGGGTTAAGCCTGGAACACTTTTTCTTTTTAGCATGCAGTCCCTCTCAAAGCAGCCAAACAATTCCCAGGCTGCCATTGGCTCATTGTTAGATCAGCTTTTTAAAATCTTCAGAGAAAAAAAAAAAAAAAGAGAGAGAGAGATATGTCGTTGTCAAGACACACACACGCACACACAGTAATAATCACATTGCCGTGAACGCGTCGCTGTTAAGCAGTCCATGTATTGCGTGGCTTATATTTACCATGTCAACACCAGCTTTACTCTGCCCTGCCCACTGCCGTATGCGCCATAAATGCCAGCAGTCAGGAATTCATCTAATTCACAAGCGCCAGCCGCAGTATTTCCCATCCCCCTGTCAAAAACCCCCGTACAGCCCCATGCAGCTCCATGTTTACTCTGCTGCTTTTTTCTTCCTCTTCAAACGTACACATGCAAGCCTGCACCAGCGAAGACAAACACAAATCTGTGTAGGAACACAGTGTACAAAAATGGCCACGTCACCTTTTAAATACAGGGCTGAACCTCGCTTCGAACGATGTTTGTCTCACGCGGTCTCAAAGATTCTCCCTACGGCACTTCTAAAAAAGATATGGTAAGATTACTTCAGTTCAAAATAGCCTCTCTAACCATGTCCTGTCCTTTACATGAAAGTAGAAGGCCTTTACTTTGGACGGTCAAGTATGAAGATATAATTGCTGCGTTCCCATACCCATACAGCCCTGCTATTTACAAGAGTGTGGTAAAACAAAGATTAAGGATGTCCCAATATGTGGTGAGATCCAGTATGCTGAAAAAAAACCAAGGAGCCCTAATACATCCGGTCATAACTTTTAGTATTGAAACCAGCATGCGATTCTGACCCACAATCCATTGTGCAGCGAAAGGTACGTCACATCGACTGAGTATCCGTGTGAAATCAAAAAAGTATGCCCAATTGTATCTACTGCATGCTAACTTCTTACTTTTTTTGATCAGCTGTAGTATGTTGAATGGAAAATAGAATGAGTATGTGATTTGGAACGTGGGGAATGTTCCAGTTGGACTTCAGATGAAGAAAGAGTTTTATTTGAATGTAACCAGGTATATGGAATATAGATATATGATGTGTAAGGGGTGTTTACAATTCAATAATTCAAAATATCTGATTATTGTTTGAAGTTGCATCAATCCAAAAAGTAGGACTGTGATTTGATATTAGTGTAGAGGAACGTTGGGTTCAGGACTAAATGAATATGAAATCCTTTGAAACCCAAGGGAGAAGACATTTTATTTTATTCAACCTAAAGAAGACGAATGATCAGCGTTTACAGCCCCGTCTCAGCTTTCAATTCTGCCTCTTCCCCAAAGGAAATTAACCCACGGATTCCTCCTGACAGACAGCTGTTCCTCCCACGGGGGTCTTCTTCATGACCTGCACCTCCCCACCACACACACACACACACACACACACACACACACACACACACACACACACTATCCCGAGTTACTGCCTCCCAAGAGAATAAATCTGCAATCAACTGGGCCTATAAATAGCTGTGGCACACTTCACTGCTGCTGAGGCCCCTCTGCCCTTCCCAAAGAGCTGCTTACATACACACGCACGCACACGCACACACACACACACACACACACACACACACACACACACACACACACACACACACACACACACTTTGAGGCTCTCCACCCCTAATCCGAAGCAGGGTACCCAGCCTTTCTGAGCTTCTCTGCTCTACGTTTTCCTCCTGCCCACGTTATGTGCTAATATTTCTTCGAGCAAACACATTAACAGAGGCTAATTAAAGTAATTTGTCCCTCACATATCTGCACATTAAGTTTCTAACAGCTTGCAGGCAATTAAGAAAGCCCGAACCACCAACCATATTAGCCATTCCATCTGAATTACCACTGTGCTTTTAACCCTCGGCGAGAGAGCCGCTAATGCTACGCTAGGCTAACGCTACTTATTGATAGCAGGGGCTAATCACCTCATTAGTCAGCAGGCTTAATGAGATGTGTTATTTAAGTAGATACTGTATGAGGCAGGAGGGGGGGTGATCCTCTGGTGCCAACACACCGCATAGAGAGAAAAGGTGTTTTTTTATCAATAGTAATCTCACCACAAATAGTTTCACTGGCGGAAAAAAACAACACAAATTAATTTCATAACGAATGTCTTTCAATAACTGTTCATCGCAGTGAAAAAGAAAAATGATGAAAGTGTGACAGCAACAGAGAGACAATGCTGAAACAATGACACTGTTGTTTGTGACAGAAATATAGAAGCAACATGTCACCGGTAATCATAAAACATTTTATTTTACATTTGCTTGCACTTTATTGTATTGATGGAAGTCATACATTGGAAACAGTAGACTGCCTCACCTGAACTCCTTCATTTTAGAAAAATATTAAACCGCAGAGACCTGATATTCACAGCTGTCCAGTCCATCTCAGCATATGTCCGTTTTTAATCCCGGCTGTGTTTTCCTCTTGAAGAGAGAGATTTCACTATGAAGGCGGGACACTGCTGGTGAAAAGGATTATAAAAAATGTACCTTATACTGTAGATATCGCCATTAAACTTTGCCAGTTGATTAGTAACATTTCAAAAAAAAAAAATTACAATTTTTCAGAACGGCAAATTTGGGAATCCCAAATAACTGGTGTCTCATGTAGTAGAAATACATTTGAGCCGATGAGCTATAAGTGTCAGTTTTTCTGTAAAAATACTGTAAATACCAGGCAATCTTTGCACAACCCAGAAGTCTATATAAAGGTGCAGTGTGTAGAATATATTCACTTTTTTTATAACAGACTTGGTATTAAATAGCTTGAAAATAAAAGTTTTTGTGTATTTTATTTCCTTACAATAGGCATACCCTCATGTTGCATCGCCATGTTTCTACAATGGACAAACTTGATG
>NC_137235.1:27113317-27245817 GCF_949987685.1 Ammodytes marinus
TTCCAGTGAGTAACCATGGGTGCAGGATGTCTGGTCAGAGAAAATGTTCCCAACAGATGAAAAGGCTCCTGGGTTTCTGAGTGGAAGGAGCCAAGAGAAGGGAAAAGGTCAAGTTGAATACAGAGGGTGAGGATGGAGGGATGGAGGGATGGAGGGATGGAGGGATGAGAGAGCAGAGCCCTGGAGAACGCTGATTAATACCAGCAGAAGCAGCAGCGGCAGCGCAACATAAAGGCCAGGAACTAATACTGCACGGCTTTGTCCTTTATTTCCTCCTTGAAATACCCATTCAGTGCACTTGGCCATTGTCTATCAATGTTTTACAATTCATTGTTGTTAGAGTTATGCTTTTGATACTGTAGCCCTGACATTTAAACAGAGTTATGTGTTAGTTTTTTAATCAGAATCACCACATATACCATTATACATTGATGGATTTAAATGTGTTTTTATTGATAAGCATAATGAAGCAACTATAAATGTAAGGGTTATTGACAAATTGCAGAAAAGGACCCAAACCTATATAGTGTGTTTAGATGTACCTGCCCTGCACATTACTTTATAATGAAGACATTTAAAAAAAAAAATTCTATAGTTTCATTTTTAAACAGCTCAGTAATCTCCTAAAACAGCTAAATACTGTAGTTTTCAGCAAACGTTACTTAAACAGGGGAAAACAGTGTAGTTGTTGGGGGACTATTTTTAGCGGTGGATCGATACACATTTGGCACATTATTTAATCATTTACAGCAGCCGGGTGCTGTGTGTCGGATTTATTTATTTTTTATTTGGGATCCACATTATTATTACCATAGTAACAACTATTCTTTCTTGGATTTACTCATTTTAAACTACAGTATACATGTTGCCCAGTTACACAATCTCACTTCATTTTGGACATCAAGTGTTTTTCTCCTTTTCTACTGGGAAATACATATTTATTGACGACAAGTATTAAACTAGTATGACAATCTCCATCCAATCCCTCTCATCAAAGTGGTAGCCATTTTTATCCCTTCCTTCAGATGTATTGTGTCCTCTTTGTCCTTGTCCTCTCCCTTCAGTCTCCTTTCCTCACACCGTGTTTCATGCTCCCCGAATTTTTTTTTTTTATGAAATTCAATCACAATAAGCAAATTTGCTCCCCCACAGGACATCATGGAGTGGCACGCCGCAAAAGTGCAAGGTACTCCAATCAATGGCCTTGTTCCCTCTACACAGGCCCATAGCCCATAATTTGCATGACATTGGAAGAGTTAGCAGATATACTAGCTCTCTCTGTCTCTCTCTCTCTCTCTCTCTCTCTCTCTCTCTCTCTCTCTCTCTCTCTCTCTCTTTCTCTCTCTCTCTCTCTCTCTCTCTCTCTCTCTCTCATACTCAGCCACAAACGCAATTGCATGCATATTATGATCACACATTATTATTGGACTCCATAACACACTAATGACAACACTATTCATACAGGCACATCGCAGGCACACGTGGGCTCACAGACACACACACACACACACACACACACACACGGACACTCAAAGTGAGAGAGAAAAATACAATATAAACAGAGGTGGGTCGTCCTCATGACACATAGATGTGAAGTTTCCACTGAACATTAATCCGACTCACTGCAGCGTTCATGTGCTCTGGTTCCTGTCTGCCACTGCTGCCGGTGTGGGCGGATAATAGACACACTGTGTGTGTGTGTGTGTGTGTGTGTGTGTGTGTGTGTGTGTGCGTGCGTGCGTGCGTGCGTGTGCGTGTGCGTGTGTGTGTGTGTGTGTTCAAATCAAACCAGTTTGTTTATCAGTGCTATGCAATTTTACTGGTCGCCACACTCCTCCACCGGAACAGCAACTATCCAATCATAGCTACAGTATATGGCATTTGGGGAATTTACCCTAAACTTGGTTGTCTTAGTCTGTATTTTAAATCTGACTCCTTCTACTTTAAACCGTATTGTTAGAAAATACTAACAATGATGCGCAGGCCTACAATCTATGTGTTGATTGTCGAAAGAAAGGGGAACAATTGGAATCTAAGGCTGCCAACAATTCAAAAATGCCTTCATCTCCCTGTGTCTAAAATGAAGGAACCATTGTTATAAAAGCAACAATGAATTTAAATGTTACTAATTTGCCCCCCGCTATCGTTGTAAACTGCAAAGGAAAAGCTTGACAGGCATAGCAACAGTAACTAAGGGAGGCGGGGCCTAGTAAACATTACAGATACACCACAACAACAACACACACACACACACACACACACACACACACACAGGCAGGTGAAGGGCAGAGGAAAGGCTTTGTGTGTGTTTGTGTGTGTGTGGCAGCTAAGTGGCTCAATGTGCTGCTATCGACTGGGCTGGCTCACTCACTGTGGCAAACCTGCAGAATTCCTCCGCCCTCAACAGTAGCCTGGCAGCCTATCTGTTCTGTCTCTCTCCCATCCCCCCACACTATAGCAGCTCCAGGGAGGCAGTGACGCGGGAGCACACACACACACACACACACACACAGAGGCATGGAAAGAAAGAATGGCAGAGAGAGAGAGAGAGAGAGAGAGAGAGGGAGGTTAGGGAAAGAAGATAGATAAAGATTCTTCCCCCCCCTCCAAGCACTCGTTGACAATGACACTGGGAGAGTCATTTCGAAGCAATGAGCCAGAAAACGCAGAGCCTCCGCTGCCATTCATCCTCCCTAAAAGAAGCCACACTCAGTCACCAGCGTGCCACCATCACATTCATCTCACAGAGAATAGCGCCGGCTGAATAGAATATATATATGGTATTGTAAAAACAGCCCATTGACTCATATTCAGAAAGAGAAATAATAGAAGAGTGGATTGAGATGGTGTGATGGTAAGTGCCAGCAGACGTGCAGCTGTCTCCTTCTGCTCAAGTTTCTCTGAATTTGATCTTAAAGAAAATTGTGTGCATTGGAAAAAAAAAATGTTTTGCTTTGATAGTAGCAAGAGAGTAATAATATGTATAATGAATCAGATGTCGCGCATATTTGATTGATTTTTCAGCACATTGTCCCCATTGGCTTCCATGACACTACAAAACATAAAACATGATGAAATGGAAAATATTATCATCAAAAGTATAACTATTAAAAAATATATATATTTCAACTTGACATACTGTAGAGGTTCAATTATGCAGAATACAGGGTTCTCTCTCTTAGCCACTTACATGTCTACAAAGACAACAAAAAGAAATCAAGAGTTTTGAATTATAGTTAAGTTTTTACACTTACATGTTCCTGGGTTGCTGTGCATAGAGAAATCTACAGAGCAATTACATTCCAACCAAATCACTTTTACTCATAACTCCATTGATTCAAGATATCATCTTTAAAGGGATAACCCAAAATAAAACACCTTGATGGCTGCAAAGTGTCTCATCACTTATCCCTCTCCAAGTAGGACATCTTGTAATTGCCCGAATTGAATTTTTACCCCATTTTTCCCAAAGCCACAAGCCCAATACTCCACTTTCACTGTCTCTCCAGAAATAATCAAAAACACCATTTCATTTTACCCCTCAATCAGCCCCCAGGTCATGTGCCGAACATGAGATGGAAAACACAGCATGTCGTTAAGCTGCCAGCTAATCAGTGTTGGCTAGTAATCTCCACCACACCCTCCCTCCCTCCCTTCCCCTTTCCATCATGTCTTCCAAACATGCCCCCATCTCTCCATCCACACCTCCACACCTCTGCTGCTGTAGAGAGCCCGTGAGATGGATGGCACAGCCTCTAATCACCCCCTGCAGTGCACTGTCAGTGTGGCTGCGGGCCGCTCTTAACATTTACACCACATGATCACCATGCATAGATAGGACCCAGGGGGAGGGGGGCTTGTGCACCTGCCCTTGTTTTGCAGTCCAAAAGTGCCCTTAATAAAAAAGTAAAATAAATATATATTTTTTAATTCTATCATATATAAAGACAGAAATGTATAGTATCGTCCATGGACAATATGCCTTAACAATTTAGGAAGTACTTTGCATGCCCCGCTCTCTCAAATTTACTTTGCAACTTGTCCCAACTTGTTAAGGAAAGCACAAATCCAGCCCCACCCAAGTTTGATTAAAAGTAAATGATATCACTCAGGTAGGCACTGTTTTAATTATGAAACCAGCCAAAACAACACTGACTTTTTATGTTATCCATTAAAAAAAAATTAAGAAGGTTAGTATGTTTTGGTTGTAATTTCCTGATTAATAACCTCTGTAGTCTGTATGTGCTAGCAATCAAGCTAGGTTAATTCACATTCAAACATTTTCCCTGTGTGTGATTATGGATGGCAGCATCAGGGTGGAATTAGTAACCTTTCTTTTTACTTGAGCCCCCCCCCCCCCCCCCCCCCAAAAAAAACAAACATCTGTGCACGGCCCTGCTGATCCCACACTCACACACAATAAACACAAGCCGATAAGGGCGAAAAGCTAATCTCACTGCCCTGCCCGAGGCCCACCACACACCAGCACTTCTCTCCCTGTCACCTTGGATGGATTCAGTTGGATGTGGCTATGTCCTGGAGGCTGCTCTCTCTTTCTCTCTCTCTCTCTCTCTGTCTGTCTGTCTGTCTGTCTGTCTGTCTGTCTGTCTGTCTGTCTGTCTGTCTGTCTGTCTCTCTCTCTCAATCTCTCTCTCTCTCTCTCTCTCTCTCTGTCTCTCTCTCTCTCTCTCTCTCTCTCTCCCAGCTGTCTCAGCAGCAGCTCAGCCAGGGGAGAAGGCTGCCAGAGGAGCCTTGGAGGGAGCCCGCTACCGTATCAGCATCCTCTCATGTGGTCCGCTTCAAGGTTCCTCTCAGGCAAGCTTTCAGTCAAGTCTACACCGAGACAAACAAACACACGCATACACACTCACCCCCACACACACACACACACACACAGCGGTTGGCAGTCAATTTCAGAGTGTCAGCAGTGCAGATTTTTTTGAAGAGTTTTAACCATTTTGGAGGATTTCATTGTTGTTATTTGACAGTGTGATCTTCTGATTACTGTGGATAATTGGTTGAATGTAAACACTGTGATGTGACGCTGATCTGACACACATTCCAGTGCAGCTAGTACATAGGAAAATCTTTCAGCATCTTTAAACATTAACAAGAATCTTCAAGTTTAAAGGTCACATAGTAGGCTATACTCATTTTTAAGGGTCAACATTGTAATTTGGGTTTCAACTAGAAATATTGTGTCCAAAAAGCCTTTACTATTATATGTATCTCACAGTGCCATTGCTGTATCTCCTATTGTCAGCCTCTGTCTGAAACACTCCATTTCAGAGCATGTCTCTTTAAGCTTTCCAAAAAGTCCAGTCTGCTCTGATTGGCCCTGAATCTAACTGCCGGTTTGAATCTTAAAGCCTTCAGAAGATGGCGAAAAATAGAGAGTGTGGTTTTTTTTTCTCTTGCTTTTGGGAGTCTATACTCACACCTGGGACCCATATTAATGTTGGAAAACAATGAAAAAATGATAATTTTCCATAATATAGGTGACCTTTAAATGTCAGTCCCTCTGAATCAAAGACCAGGTCTCCTTATCCTGGTGAGAAAATAACCCCTGGTGATGTCAAGAGAAGCGAGCAGTCGAGGCCCAACACAAATCAGTTGGTTTTGGCAATAATAATTTGGAATTTGTTAAGCCTCACTAACAATAGTACAATATCAACTCAGGTCTAGACAGGGCCACAGGGTATTGTAGAGGAGCCCTGTGTCAAAATCCTGTTTTAATGGGCCGTATGATTTAATGATTGATATTGTTTTCACATGTTAAAAGTTGTGTTAAATCCAATCAACACCAACTTAACACAGCTGAATTATCATTGCAGCAAAGGAGAGTTGGTTGCACTTAATGGGAACTTGCACAGAGGGTGGTGGGTTTAGGGTCAGTGAGGGCCAAACAGTAGATTTTTGTTGCCCTGCAGCCCCCTGACAGGTTAATCTGGCCATGATCTTAGCGTGGGCTTAGAAGCTGCACATATTTGACAGAAAGCCTGGGTTACAAAGTGAAGGAGACGTTTGAAAGACATGAGCATTTACCAGGAAGGGCAAGTCTGAAGAAAGACGATATCAAGTTGCATTGTGGGAAGTTAAGGATCCAGTGTTTTTTTTAGAGCTTGACACATAGGGATCAAAAGTTTGGCTTCTGTTGCTTAAAAGTCTTCACGTTCCTTTAAAGTCACACATCTTGAAGTAACTGGAGTACCCCATTAATGCAACCTCAAATTGTTCTCCATCTACTTCACATTTAAATACTTCCAATGGTTTATGTGAAGAATATGACATTTGTGCTTGTGCCGTAATGCCCGTTAAAAACTGAGCTTTACACAATGCAGAAGCGATCCTGCCATGGTGGTTATGCTTGTTGTAAGATTGACTGAAACCATTGTTTCTTTTTCTTCTGCTTCTCTTTGAATCTCTGGTGTTGTCCAGCCAGTTCATTTCTCTGTAGTCCTCCTGAACTTGTCTTTGGAGCTCCTCTCCTGTGTAGGGTTGGGAGGTATTACTGTAAGGTATTATGTGCGTTTCACACGGAACGCGTTTGTCGCCCCTGGCAATGCATTCTCAATGGAGAGGCGAGCGGGCAGAGAGAAGGCGCAGCATTCTGTCAAGCGGCACGACAAGCGGGCGCACTCCCGTGAAACTGTCGCTTCCGTGCTCGTTGAACGCATGCGCGCGCTCGTAGGGGCCGTTGGAAAAGTTGAGAACTGTTTAATCTTTTTGTCGCAGCGGTTGAAAAATCTGAATCTCGCTCCTCCGCCCGTCACTTCACACGGGGAGCCCAAAGTGAAGCCGCGGTGCCAGGCGACAACGCGAGCGGAATGTCGCCAACCGTATGAAACGGCCTTTACCGTATACCGGGGTATTAGAAAATAGCAACGGTATTCCTTTAATTACCGTCATAAAAAAATGTGGTGGTGTGTAATGTAAAACCTGGTGCATGTTTATAATACATGCCTTAAAAGTGTGTGAGTCCATGTCCAGCAGTAGCACCATTGCCTGTGTTTGAAGATACTACGCCTGTGTAGTATCTGTATTATAAGAATGCAGCTTAAAATACCTTACAAGTAAATGACATGTGTTCTTTTCCCTCGTTTTGGGACATAGATTGTGATGTGTTCAAGTGCTGTCAGGTAAAAATAAGTATTTGGCAGAGGTAAGGTCATAGTGATTAGTTCAATGTAATGTTGTCAAATGTAGCAATAGGAAGCGTATACCATAAGGTATTGCTGTATAATTTGGGGAAAGGTATTAAAAAATGGATACAGCCCAATCCTACTCCTTTTGGTAGTATAGAGCTAGCTGCATTTCTCTGAAAACCCTCTGAGCAGACAGAGCTGAAGTCAAGTACCTTTCACGTCCCATTTTTTTTCCACTGTGTCCCCTTTTCCGGTTCAGAGCTTCCATCTTCAGGCTCATCATGTTGCTTTTGTGAGGGGATTTATTTAGCAGTTTATTTTCCATCCTCTTGAGTTCCTTCTCTCCTTCACTTACAGCTGCTCCTCAAGTCAAGTCAAGTCAGGTCAGGTCAACGTTTCTTTATATAGCATTTTATTTTTATTTTTTAACTCAGTTGAACAAAGTGCTGTACAGGCTCAGAACACAATACAAGAACAAATGTATAGGCTAAGCAACATGAAGATAAAAACACAATAAATAGGAGCATAATAAAATGTTGAAATGTCAAGCTCAACTTGTATTAAAAGGGCAAAAGAGAGCAGTTTAAAGCAACCGTTTAAAGTCATCAATGGACCGAGCAGCTCAGGGTGACTCACCTTATTCCATAGGGCTGGCTTTCAACCTACTGTTGTACTTTCTCAAATATTTTCGTGGAGGGTGGAGATTTTCTGTTTGCTTCAATTGTTTTTCCTACTTTCCAGTTCTAAATCTTATTTATTTTCCTTATCAATCACTCTATTAGGCCTTTCACACCGCCGCAAAATCGGCGCTAGTTCTGGGCTAGTTCGGAGCGAGAGACAGTGTTTTGGTTTCACACCGCCAGAGAGCCTGCTCCGGGCTGTAAAAACTGGTTCAACTCAAACACCAGGATTGAGCAGGGTTTGATAAGAACTGCTTGCGCCAGTGGCTGGGGGAGGGATTATCCTGACCAACCAGACCAACTCAAACCTCATGCCCGCCATATTTAAAAACACCGCTACTACGAGACGTAAACATAACATAATTACCGAACGTAGCGATCAAATTGACCGGCGAGAATACGCTGTATGGGTCCTGTTTGGTTAGGAAAGCAAAGCGAGAGCCAACACGTGTAAAAATAAGACGTATTCGCCGCTGTTGTTGTGCTTAAAGCAAGCGGTAGCTTTAGCGTTAGCCACAAGAGCAGCGGCGTCGGGCGACGTACACACACGTTTACAGTGACGTCATGACGTTGCTCTCTTGCCGGCTCCATGGCTGTCTCCGGTCGATGTGAAACCAACCGGTTCATAACTGGGATAAGGCTGTAACCAGTTTTGAACTGACCCCAGCACCAGCCTGGAACTGGCTCATGGTTCTTTTTGGTGTGAAAGGCCTATATGTGGACATACGAGTGTCCTCAAATGATTTCTTGTCACAGTAGAGCTTCCTTGCCATCAGGGTTTCTGGCTCCCAGATCTGAAGCCTGTCAAAATCATTAAAGACCTCCTTCGCCTGTGAAAACAATAGTGTGTATTGAACTCTGAGATCCTATGTAGTATAAATGTGCAAAAAATTTTAGAAATCGGTTCATCCTAGCCTGAGAAAAGCCAGAAAGAGTGTTTTATGGTCTCAATGACTAACCCTACATTTTCCCATGTGTGACATCACACATGGGAAACTATTTCGATGGAATATGATTATACCGATCTTATTTTTTTTGTTCTAAGTATATTCAACAGCAAACTTAATCTATTTTTTTCCTTTCTTTTTTTATGAATTAAAGTTAGGACACACTCCCCCTGCTTTCCCAATACATTTAGACTCCCTCTTTTCTGACAGCCAAATCATATCAGTCAATTGCCCACATTGATTTCAGTTACCAACTGAAATGTAAAACGCATGTGAATTTAAATACTATAGTAGCAGCAGTGAAGGCCGTTTTATAACAGTGTGTTTGAATAATGAACGGAGAAGGCATCATTGTAAAAAAAATACTGCCAGGACTGTTTGTGTGAGTATAAGAGTCTGTTTCTCAGTTTTTTTTATCAGCTCTCTGGCAGTGTGATATTAACATATTTTGTAGCTGTTCAGCTTTAAGTCAAGCGACCGTCTGGTTATGACATGTCACAGCTCTGTTTTGCTCTGTGTGACGTCTTCACGTGCCTTTAATTTGCCAGGATTTGATGCCAGTCATTTGAATTCCCTGCTTATTCCACCATGCAGAGTGTGTGTGTGTGTGTGTGTGTGTGTGCGTGCATGCGTTACGTGTGTGTGACCCATTGACCTCATCAAATGAAACCATGTGTCCGCTTTAAAGCCAGACCGCAATAAAGCTGTTCTCTCTGTGTGTCTCTTCTAGCCTCCCCACCAACCACACGCATGTCACCTGCCACACACACACACGCAATAATAACTCTTTTCAGTGGCATCGGAGAAAAGAACCAGATGGACGCCACAGAACTACATTACCCATAAGTCATTTTGCAGAGTCATGATGACATGGCGGTAAAGCTTTGTGATTCAACATTTAGTTTTGTACTTTTGGACTGTTTGTTTTCTTTTGCTTGTGCCAGGCACTGAGCTGGCACTGGAAACTACAGTGGATCAAGTTTCATAAACCAAAACGCTGACGTCAATAATATTCACACCTCTGAACTGACATTATCCTGCAAAGCAAATTGTGGGCTGCCACAAATGTCTGGTAAATTCACCGATATGATTTATAGTTTTTAAAATGGTGTGTGTGTGTGTGTGTGTGTGTGTGTGTGTGTGTGTGTGTGTGTGTGTGTGTGTGTGTGTGTGTGTGTGTGTGTGTGTGTGTGTGTGTGTGTGTGTGTTTGCGTGTTTGCATGCGTGCGTGAATGGTTTTTGACAGAGACTTAACCCACGTCACTATTAACGTAACATCCATTGTGTTGACTTTTCTGCTATATGAGTCACAGAGTGCAGGAACAGTATTGACTGCTACCTGCTGCCTCTGACGTTCAAACACACACACACACACACACACTCACACACACACACACACACTCATACTTCATCCATTTCCAATCCAGATAGGAGCGTGAGTCACTGTGACGCTGGAGCACGTCGCAGCAGACGCAAACAGCTCTTGTCGTGGGTAGAGCACTGGATTCTTAAAACCTCCCATGACACTCATTTCACCCATGAGTCATGTGCACCTATTCACTTCTCCTTACTTACTTCCCAGATAAATAAATAACTCCAATATGCAGAATTGAATAGACTCGAGCATCCCTACAACATTTGAAAGTATTCTCAAAGGGGGGACTTAATGAGTGTGACTTCATGAAGTACTGTCAACTCTGCTGGTTAAAAACATTTGTCACACACCAACACGCAGTGGGAAATATGATTATTTAGAGGCAGCTCTGGAGATTTTATTTTTTTTATTTGTCGCTGTTGCAAAGACAAAGTGTGTGTGTGTGTGGATTTAATATGCCACTGCTGTGTAAAATCCATCATTCTCAACACAGTTGTGTTACCTTTACACGGCTAACAGCTAGAGGTGACCCCGAATATGCGTCGATAGTCGCAAAGTGTGTTCATGAAGCAAGGATCATTCTTTTCAGCACATTAAGGCGGTGCTACATGTCTGATTTTACATGGAATTGTTTGGTACCTCCCAAAAGATCAGGATACATTGCTGATTGTGGTATAAAAGTCAGTCTATTATACAGTTAAAATGTAATCTATTTTTATTATATATTGATAAAAATAATAAAATAGTTAATCAGCTGTAAATTAATTGGGTGTTTCAGCCTCTTTGTCTGGTGTGTAAAACATGTAAGCTAATGTGGTTAAGGACAATATGTATTGGGAAAAAACAGGATTCGACTATGGGCAAGATTTGACCAATCATATCGACTGTGTACATTCTTAGTTGCAGACACCCCTAGTAACACCATATACTGACACATGTAAAGCTGAACGCCATACGTCATCCATTAAATATGAATATTGACAAATAAGAAATGAAAATGATAACATGTCATTTCATGTTTTTTTTATAATAAGTCACATCCATCATTTTTACAAAATGACGTGTCACATCAAATAGTAAGGTCTATTAAATGATAAAATCTGAATGGTTATATTAGAAGATGCATACATTCATGGACTGCACCAGAATTAACATTTTTCGACTCCATTCAACATTACGAATCCAGTTCTCCTTTTCTCCCTCTCCCTCTCACTTCTACCAACGCCAATAAAATGCGTCATGAGCCCAGGCTGAGCTGTTATCAAAGGTGCAGTGGTGACTCACACGTGTAATGAGTGCATGTAAAACAGCTGAAACACTTGTTGTGAGTCCCTGTTGAACATAAAAGGAACGTTATGACTGTTTGGGCTGTCCGCGACCATCCCACCAACCACAACACTGTAACCTTTGCAGATTGGTTCTGTTGTAAAAGCCAGCTTCTTCCAGCTGAGACTGTTGGCTAAAGTTAAGCCACGCACAGATTTTGTAAGAGTAATCCATGCATTTATTACATCTCAATAGACATTAGATCATGATTAAGCCTTGCTCCACTGGCTCCTTGTCCCCTTTAGGATTGATTATAGGATTGTATTGCTTGTTTTTAAGGGTTTTGAATGGGCTTCTCATTTATCATCTTACATATTATATTCACACGCCTGTCAAAAAAACTCATGTCATCCAACAAATGGCTCTGGATGTGTCCCAGATCAAGATGTAAAATGAGGTTGCAGAGGTTGCTCCAAATTGTCGGAATAGTTTACACTTTCATAAAAGAACTGCCCTGATCGCTGAACCTTTCAAGCACTTGCTCAAACCCCATTTTTATTAATTAGCTTTCAGTTTGAGTTGAGTTCTTGACACCTTGGCCTCTTTCTACTGTTGTTTTGTCTTGTATATGTGTGTGTGTGTGTGTGTGTGTGTGTGTGTGTGTGTGTGTGTGTGTGTGCGCGTGTGTGTGTGTGCGTGCGTGCGTGCGTGCGTGTGTGTGTGTTTTATCCCTTTTGTTTTTGAGCCGTAAAGCAATTTTGGTCCACGTTGTTTTTTTTCTAATACGCTATATGTTAATACATTTGAACTTGAACTTGAACTGTTGTAACACTTCAAATTTCATTAAGCCCCCTCATTTACTGTAGCGGTTTTACCAACCAGCCTTGATCCCAGGTAAGACATCAGGCACGTTGAGTTCATCTGAGGGCTAGATTCATTACAGAGGCAGGTCTCATTTCAAAGGCCGCCGTTGGGGGAGAATGGCTTTTAAATATGGACATTTTAAAATCTGTTATTTACTTTACATAGCGCATTATACATTTTTTTTTGTTAACAGCAGGTCCTCAGTCATTCTGTCTGTGTTTTTAGTGCCAATGATACCATAAATGATGTCATCAGTTGTTGGTTGTGCTTTGCTTCCACTTGTTTCTATAGTACCATGGTGCATTATCGTGGAAAATAAATCAATTCCTAACATTTACAAGACTTCATGCGTTATAGACAAAAGGGAGTTTTTTCTCATTGGTCCTTCCTTGTTAGGGTAACCAATCGTTGCTCATTTGGATGCTTCACATCTACTGTATATTTCTGCTTTCCTCGTGAGCACATTGTATTGATATTAATCACATCCTTTCCACTGGACTTTGATTGGTGACACCTTGCTCCCTCCCCCCCCTGCTCTGCTCTCCTGTTTTTCCTCTGCTTGTCATTTGATCTTATAGTGTGTTGCCGTGGCTCAGAGCGTCATTTCTTCCTACGTGGAAATGTCATCTTAATCACATGGAGGCAGCAGTGGCGTCATAGGAGCCATGGAGCCAAGGAGTTGTCTTGTCCATAAACATCAGCTCTCATGTCCACCTGCTGCTTCTCATCCCCCATGTCCCCTTTAACAGCCCTTCACTAACACTCCTGAGGGGGGAGGAGGACTTCCATTTTGTGTCTTGTCTGAGACACTGTCATTTCATTTGTTTCTTAGTTCCAGCACAACACTTTCATTGTCTTCTATTTGTTTTTGAGCATTCTGTGTGCACTTGCTGTTTAGCTCCATCTCTGCTGTACCTGACTCCATTTTTACTCACTGCTCATACTGTATGTCTTTGCCATCATCTGCGCTTGCTCCAATGGTGTCCGTCTCTCTTTCTTTCGCTTAGGCCTGCTCTAATTATATATGTCATGTCATTTATTTTATTTTTAAAAAATGGGAAATTAGCTGTGAAGGCTAAAGCTGCTACTTTTACTCTTTATAAGCCTACATTATAGAGGACTGTCCATGAAACTATATTAAAATCAACTAAACTTTACTGGACTGTTTTTACCTGTTACTCTGTCTATATGCACTCTTCTTGTAGGCTAATGGTTGGCCCATATCGACAATGTGGGTTTTTTGAAGCTCATTTGGGGCATGTCATGTGATTTTGGGCTACATAAATAAACTTGACTTGACTTAACAGAACACATTTACACTAAATTCTGATCTGTGTCAGTATGTAATGCATTGCACTCCCTTATGTCAAACACTCCTCTGACAGAGAGCTCTTTTTAATACAAGCAGAAAGTGTGCATTTTGCTCTGCCTGTCACTCCTTGATCTTATGTCTTTATTAACTTCTTGAAAATATGTTTGCACTGCCTCATGTCGTCCTGACAGTATAGACAAGACTTACATGCTAATCACGTGCTTCAGTTGATTTTCAGGTGAAATATGCTGTCTGTCTGTCTGTCTGTCTGTCTGTGTCTTATCAAACTTGTCAAAGACACAGATCGTGTCAAAGTTGACACATTTAAGACTATAAGCCAATGACCGCAAACACCCACAGATAAAAAGGTGATGTGCCAAACAATGAATAACTTAACGATTTATTTTACAATGATGTCAGTAATTATAAATGCCAGTAATATTAGAATATATAGTCGTGAATGTGAATTGATTTACAGTTACACTTTCATATGCAGTAATTCAGTCAGTTTGACGGCTCATCCGACATTCTGCATTAAAGACTATTTCATCTCAATTAAGATCATTACTACAGTGTGAAAGGGGACGTTGTATTTGTATTGTGAGTAACGTTACCAAACTCCTAAACTGTTATAATTTGTGTTGAGAGAGGGAGTGAGGTGTAGATAAAGACGAATGCGGTTTTTTTTAATAGTCATTGAATATCACAGTGCTCAAAACACACCAGACTCTCTTGTTCGTTTCAGTGCGACACATTTTTGCTTTTTATTAGCTTGTTTTTAAATATTTCCCCACGCAGTCTTTCATTTTATATCGAAATATTCCTTATGTGAGTCGTGTTTTAAACAGCTGTAGATCCAGCGTCTGTTTTAGTGGAGCTGTATTATATCTTAGTGGATTTGTTCTCCTTCTTAAAATGTTAATGCATAGTAGGCTATCCACCGTGGAGTGTGCGCGTGATGCAGAGAGGCGCTACACAGGTGAACTTTCTGTTTGGACCATTGATAAGACGCGCACGTGCCGCATCACATTCCATTCGCCCCTGCGCACGTGCCATGTGTTCCGAAAGCTCTTTATACATTTGGACACAACTGTCGCATGTGCGCTCTGTTATGTCTACCTTTGGCATCATTGTTCCACTGCTTAGAAATAATACCTGGTCAGCCTATTATACAGTGCATAGGCATAGGCTACAGTGTTATCGGCTGGGGAGCCCGTCATGTGTGTTGTGTAAGGAGCAGACAGGTGACATTTGGGCGGTCGCGTGGTTGCCTGCTCCCTGCATGGCCAGTATTTCCTGAGAGCAGTGTGCCACCCATTAACCCATTACATTCTAATCGACGGCCGTGTTTCTATTGCTGTTCGTTGATTTAGGAATGACGCAGCTGTATTGGCAGACTGTATGCGTGGCTGCGCCCTTGTGCGCGAGAGCCGCCATGCCGATGATAGTTAACGGGTGGGGAATAAAGGGACATTTTGACTGTCAGCGAGCGTATGAAACGGTCCTCAACGCTCATTGACAAGTGTGAATGTGCCATGATGTTTTTTCATTACATGTGATATTTCACCGTCGATTTGCAGTCATTGCCTTATAAGGACAGACAGTCGTGCCTCCCTTCAATAGGCCGAGCGCTGCAGCCTGCGGTAAAGCCTGCACTTTAACCCTCTCGTTGCTGAATTTTATTTGATCCGACCGTATGAAACAATGCAACGAAGGAGTTATAGACGAAATAGCGTTTTTATATCAAATATATTTAATCGAAAATGTATCTAGTATTGTAATACACAACAAATAAATACTGAATAGTTGAGCATGTGGCAGTAAAACAACTGGATATGTGGTTTGTAACCCATGTCTTTGTCCAACATTTTCTCATCTTCAACCGTGCCATCTTGGGTGCAAAACACGGTTTGGTTCATATAGCTCCGTGTGTCCCTCAAACGTCGGGCCTCAGCTGGTTCACACCGCGGGTCGTGTCTGCCTGCTTCGCCCTGACAAGTGATAACGGAACCGGCTGGTGCCTGTCCATTCGGGGCTCCGCACGCAGAAAGAAATAACCCCGCTGGAGTTAAAGCCGGCGGGGTTAGTGGATGCTGACCTACATCGGCTGCCTGCCACACAACAACCAGGGGCCAGCTATGTGTTAACACCGAGACAATCCACCGGAAAATCCCCGCGACACGCTGCCATCTGAAATGTCATCTCTCTTTGTGTGACCTTGACTCAGAGAGGATATGGAAATCTATCCATTGTAATGCGCATAAGAGCGGTCGGGGCTAAGCCCGCAATTGAACTTTACATAGGGCGGATGATTGATTGATTTACGGTGCATTGTCATCCTACAGATATATTTTACTGCAGGATTATTGCAGGGGAGTTTATTAACGTATTTCACCAGGTTTCCGTGTATAAGGTGAGGCCTTGTTATGGTCGCGGTGATAAATCATCGTCAATGGCTTAGGCCTTGACGTTGGCTTGGCCTTTGTGAGGTTTCAGCCTTCAACAATATGTTTTGTGTTATTTGTTGTCTTATTATCACAAATAAACTCAATAGTGTTGTGGGTGACCCAGCTCATTCTATATTTTGATAGCTTAGGTGGCACACTGTCAGTGCATATAAAATAGACTGTCCCGAACGGACACGGTCAATGGATGCTTTGCAACGGATAGCCATAATACAAAGTGAAGCATAAGGCCAAGTTAAGCTGTGACATGTGAGTTAGAGAGCAGCACATGAGGCCGTCTCGCTTTAAGATAAAGTCGCTCTTCGTTCACGGCACCCTCATGCATTCAGATCAACCTTCACATGGAGTGACACAAGAGGGAGGCACGTTGCGTTCATGATCTCGTCTCAGGGTCGTACTTTAGAGAACTACGGTCCCATTAATTTTGAATGTACTTGTTTTGGTTGGACCTTTCATATACAGTACTATCTATGGGTTGGACACAAGAAAGAAACTTAGCATATGTAAGACTCCTGTGGACTATAGCCTATGTGTAGGGGTTTGTTCCAACCAGACACTACAGTCATCAGCTGACTTTACCTTGGGACAAGACACAGTAACATCACTGTTTAAGAATATTTGAGACTGAGATCAGGAAAGGTATGTGTAGCCTATATAGGCTATGTGAAGTTTTTGTTGTAACTGTTTTGTACTGTAATTTATCATATTGCATGGTTGTTGGATTGTATATGAATGTATTATGTTTTACATTAGGTAATGCTGACTGGCCTCTTGGACTAGGGCCGTCTTGCTGTCAAGTCTGGTACAACATCATGGATCACAATGGAAATAAGTATGTGACTTCATTGTGTCTTGACAATCTAAAAGCTGTGTTTATGTTTATTTTTCCACTGCTTTTATATTTGCCAAAGAACTAAACTAAACTAGCCTAAAGGTTAACGTAGGAGGTAAATACCATTGTAAATACACAGAATTACATAATATAGATAGATAGATAGATAGATAGATAGATAGATAGATAGATAGATAGATAGATAGATAGATAGATAGATAGATAGATAGATAGATAGATAGATAGATAGATAGATAGATACTTGATTGATCCCAAAGGAAATTCTGAAAATATTAACGTTAATGTATTGTTATGCAGCGACTGGATAAATGTAAATATTTTTAATATAATTGCCAACATGCAATAGTCTACAAAGAATGCACTATACACCTATAATGACCTGCATTAGGCCTATATAATAATATAACAATAAAGCATCCTGGTATGCTGCAACCAGCTGTAGCCATGGTTACCATACCCCTCACTTAGTTCATACAATGTGACTTTTACAACATTATAAATAGGCTATTAATTGCATATTGTTCGTATGCCCACCGGAGTCGTGATTGCACCATTTCTTCCGTGCAGCAGCTGAAAGCAGCACGGGGAACAACCCCCGCCTATATGAGCCGCCCTCTCTCTCTCTCTCTGACGTCACGCCTACGGGCTATTTGCATGAAGTGTTTTCTAGCTGCAGCGGCTCCAACTCGCCTGCAGAACGAGTCTCTCCCGAGCGACGGGGGAAAGCGAGGGAAGAAGAGACGCATAGTCCAAATACGAGCAGGATAAGGAGGAGGAGGTGCAGAAGGGGGCACCTTGTGTTTCCCATCAGAGGACAAAATCGGCCTGGAAGCGAGGATTAAGGTGTCGGATAGCAACAAAAAAAAAAGCAGAAGGAGAAACTGTAGAGCCGCAGCCGCTTCTCTTGTATCGGAAAATGGAGCTACCCGCCGCGGGAGAGCATGTCTTTGCGGTGGAGAGCATCGAGAAGAAGCGCAGCAGAAAGGTTGGTCACAAGAGCACTGAAGGACATTTTACACACACACAAGGAAAGAAGGGTCATTTATATTTGGGTTTTGGACTACATGTTTATGTCTGTGTGCCATGGATTTATTTGTAAGATGACCGTGCATGAGAGTGCATTTCGCTGCGTAAAGTAACGTTACGCTGATCGTGCCGTTTTCTCTCCATTCACAGGGCAGGACCGAGTATCTTGTCAAGTGGCGAGGATGGTCTCCAAAGTAAGTCCCCCCTTCTGAAGCATAACAGTAGTACTCATAGTGGAATTCAAAACAGCAGTGTGTGTGTGTGTGTGTGTGTGTGTGTGTGTGTGTGTGTGTGTGTGTGTGTGTGTGTGTGTGTGTGTGTGTGTGTGTGTGTGTGTGTGTGTGTGTGTGTGTGTGTGTGTGTGCGCGCGCGCGCGAACCAATGTGTGTATCCGTATAGGAGCGAGGGGCGCGCAAATGGGCGGTTGTGCGTTCTTGCTTTGGGTTGCTCGACGCGTTGGCCCCCGATGATGATGATGGATGTGGTTTTGCCATGTATGCAATCCCCAGTGTGCCAATTAAAGGCAGACATGTCTATAATTGAACTCTGGGTTTAAGAAATGCCCATATATCTACAGCTGAGCGGAGGCTGGGCCGTTGTATCCTCCCCCCCCCATCAACCCCTCTCCAAGGCCGTGCGTAAAAGTTACTCGTGATTTATTACACGTGTATCCACGGGGAGTGCAAGTGTCTTGCGTGGTGTTTACAGATGTACCATGCCTACAAATCAGAGCTATGGGAGGATTTGTATGTCGAGGGTTGGGTTAGGGGCCAGCTGTTTTGGTGCAGAACTCCTCTTGTGTCCTAAGCCAGTGCATGTTAGTGTTTGCCACTGTTTGCCTCGCCAGTTTGTCATCACTGCTAACTTTCTCCTCTGTACATAGATACAACACGTGGGAACCAGAGGAAAACATCTTGGACCCAAGGCTGCTTGATGCTTTCCAAGACAGGTAAAAATGGATAAACCTGCCCAGCAAGTACATAATATAAATCAACCGTTTCCTACATTTCCAGTTCTTCACACATCATGCATGATTTGACTGGTAGTGGAAACTCTCTCTATGTATATGAACTATGCTGCATGCACGGCCACTTTATCCGGATAATCCCACGTGGCTCATGCAACGCACATGGGTCAGTTAAAGGGGTGTGTGTGTGTGTGGGGGGGGGGGTGGATAAGGATTAACACTGGTGTCATCAGACGGTCATGATGGGTTTAAACTCCGGTCGAGGGTACCAGTCAGAGCAAACTGTGACACTTTGCCTCATCTACTTTATGTCACCTGATAGTGGTTTGAGTGTCAGCAGCATCAGGTTATCATGTTTAAGTGCTACCTGCTGTCCCACCACCCAGGCACCAGATGCACCTGTGTCATCTTCCACGGGACATGGCAACCAACTGCATTACACAATAGGCTAATTATCATGAATTATGCAAAATGGGAAACCCACCGACATTAAGGTTCTTTTTTGGCTAATTGCTAATTTGGTAAACAGTTTATTTTTTTCTAACTTAACTCATATCATGTGATCTATTATTTTAGTGAACACCAAAATACTACTTTTAATAATAAGATAATAATGATCTATGTTCACCGAAAAATACATCTGAGGTGGGGTCAGCGATTCAAGAGAACACTTATTGAGAAAGACACTTTTGGTCAACATCATTGAGTATCTCCAGTGTTAACAGCCTAGGCTCTGTAAACTGGTATGTAAACAAAGGGTATGTAGACAAAGAGGCCCACTGTAGCTAGCAACATGGCCGTTTACAGAGCCTAGGCTATGTAAAAACACTGGATTTTTGTGAGGAGATATTCACGGATTTTGATAAAGTGATTTTGACAACAAACGTTCTCCAGAAATGCTGAATCTACCTTTTAATTACAAAGATAGAAATTATTAACATTACATATGCTTCTTCTTCTTCATTGATAAATCCAGAATTTTTCAAATGCGAATTTTGTTCATTCCAAAAGTTTAACTGCAATGTCTCCTACTCAACTGAAACGTCCATTCTCAGTGAATGGCTGGTGGAGGTTTCATATTTCTAGTTGCATATTGGACCACGATTGGCTTCTTACCCAGTTGTGATGTCATAAAGTCTTGCTTGTGCATCCACAGTCTTCAACCCAGATTGTTGGCGCACACAGAGAAACTTCCCTCTTTCAGCAGATGAATGTAAAAAGCCTCTTCTACAGTTAAACGTACATCCTTCTTTACAATGTCTTACTTTTTAACATTACGGTACACATCATGATGTAGGGGAAATGCAAAAGGAAATTCTGATGGAAGTAAGCAGGGAATTCAAAATAGCTTAGTAACTGTTATTAATTAGATCAAAATTGAACCAGTGTAACTCCCTTGTGTTCTCTATGAGTAAAAGACCCTGTGTCAAAGAGGGCTACCATACATGGTGAAATTAGCTGCCTGGCTAATTTGCTAAATAGTCTGTTGAGTGACTCCACATGAGGAACTGTTATAATTGAATGTCTTAAATGCATGGCGTGTTAAACTGTCACTGGCTTTTCTCCCAGCCTCCCTCAAACTTTTGCTTATAGCAACCTTTACCAAGTGCCGGTCACACCTTAAAGCAAAACATCAACATCGCTCTGCGTCTGTTTCTACAATTAACTCTCTCTCTCCCTCTCTCTCAAAAGAGGGGAGATTTTATTGAAACTAATTGCGTGTCTCTCCGGGGAGCCAAATCGTCTGAATGCCAGGCTATGAAAATACACCCGAGTCGTCATTGTAATTAGATGTGAGGGGAGGAGGGTGGGGGAGGGGACTGACATCACTCATGTCTGCGGTATTGAGTTACTGCCTTGGAGAGACTCGCAGGGAGACTGAGGAAAGCTAAAGAAAGTCATGCAAGGGCCTTTATCTGGAGCTATACAAACAGCACATGGGATAGCACAGTGTTATTTAGGGCGGAGAGAGCCTCATTTGAAACCAGGGTTTAACATTGTGCAAGTGTAACATGAGGAAATGTCATGATGCTGTGGTGGCGCTTTTTAAACCCATGTTGTTGAATGAAGTTGACTTTGCATTGGGAAGGCTGTTTCCAACCTGTAACATGGCTGAGTGTTGTCTAATTGAGCCTGAGGACACCCGTGACGTTGTGTTGCCATGCAACGGCGACTCATCTCTGTGTTTACCTCTCTCCCACAGGGAACGACAAGAGCAGCTGATGGGATATCGCAAGAGAGGACCCAAGCCCAAGCACCTACTGGTTCAGGTGAGAAAGTGATAAGACTTCTCTCTATTATCAATAATGTAAATCAAAAAATAGAGCTATACTTACGATTAAGTTCCCTCTCAAATCTCCGGAATTCCCAGGAAGTAATAGGCCTACAGAAAAGATATAGAACCTCTGATATAAGCCAGGTTTAAACAGACAGGCACTGCAAAGATTTATTATTGATCCTAAATTTACCACAATGCAGCTCCCAAACATTATTTGATAGCCCATGGCATGACAAACACAAATGCCCCTTAAAGGTGGAGTCAGCAATTTCAATGGCTGAGTAGTACACCCCATGATGACATAAAAACTCTTCAAAAGTAACATTGGCAGAGTGTACTGCTCTGGGATTTAAAATTAGAATAGAAGTTACATGCAATATATATGTGAAGAGATATTATCTCCATTACATTTAATAGGGATCAATCCCCTGACCTAACATTTGTAGCTAAGTGACTGTGAATCGTACATTTAGCGCATCAATCAGCGGTCCAAATGCCGGGGGAACCCCTCTGAGGAGCGTTTTTGTTCCTCTCAGGAGGGTGTTGGTGGTAACACATGGGATACAGTCAATGACGGGACACAAAGCAGCCAGTGACATTCCTCTGAGCTGAGGTCACAGCCACAGGAGACACTTTGAAATGTCACTCTGATTGCCAGGCATGTCCCAGACAGAGCTGCACAAGGAACTGTAGGAGGGCTGTGTGAACATGGAGCAAGGCCCCACAAATAAACGGTGTGCTCGATGGGGCCTCAGAAGATCATCTTCACACATTCCAACCACAGTGTCTTCAGAACAACTCTCGGGGCCCCTGTGAACCACGGCTTTGTGTTGTACGCTGACACATGTATAGATACTGTAGACAGTTTAACCATTGATCAAAGGCCCCACCAAAAAGGATGCCCTTTACATTAAAGGTCACATACTATGCTCATTTGCAGGTTCAAAATTGTAATTTGGGTTTTTACTAGAAACTAGTTTTCATGGTGAAGTGTCCAACAAACACTTTATATTTCTTACAGTGCCATTGCTAAATGTCCTCCGCCTGAAAAACTCTGTTTTTTAGACCCTGTTTTTTTTTTATCCCCGCCTTCAAAAAAGCCTAGTCTGCTCTGATTGGCCCCGAATCCAACTGCTGGTTGTAAGTAGTGCTTAGTTAGGTTGTTAATGAGGGGGCGTGGCTTCTCCCCTTTTGACGGCATAAGAGAGGATAAATCTGACTGGGGTTTTTGAACACAGGTTTTCAGAAGGATGGCGGTGAAGAAAAAGAGACTTTTCTCAGACTTTGGGAGTTTTCTAGTCACACGGGCCCATGTTAATGCTGAAAAACAGCGGGGATAGGGGATGCGTTTAATTACGTATGTAGAACCACCAGAAATTCCCCAATTCTACTGATGAAATTATATCGTAATTAATAACTGTATGGTTTCACAGGTTCCCTCTTTCGCCCGGAGGTCCAGTATTCTGGCTGACCTGCACGACGCCTCCCTGGATGAGTCCAACTGTCAGAAGAGCAGCCCCATTCAGATGCTGCGTCCCCAGGCCCAGCAGTACCAGCTCAACAGCAAGAAGCACCACCAGTACCAGCCGCTGTGCAGGGAGCGCGAGGCCGAGCAGACCACCACCGGCAAGAAGTTCTACTATCAACTCAACAGCAAGAAGCACCACCACTACCAGCCCGACCTCAAGGTTCACGAGCCCATATTCGCTAAACCGCGGGAGGTAAACAAAGCTCCGGAGCTGGTCAACAAGGGCTACAACCTTCCCCCGGTACTGCAGCAAAAGTGGGTCCGGGACAAGGACTCAGGCTGCCTCACGAAAGTCAAGGATATCACCATGGAGCTGAATAAGCTTCCAGCAGACCTCAACGGCCACAAAGAGCCGGATAGCGTGACACCTAAAGCGGATGCTGTAGCGCAGTCCAACGGGGTCGGCGGCAATGGCAAGCTAAAGATCGTGAAGAACAAAAACAAGAACGGGCGGATTGTTATCGTCATGAGCAAATACATGGAAAACGGAATGCAGTCGGCCAAGATTAAAAACGGGGATTCCGGTACTGCCGAACGACTTCCGTCGCAAGGAACCGACAACTGCTCGGAGAACCACCTGGAGAAGATGAGGCTGGTCAAGAAGCTCGGCCTCATGAATGGATTTGCAAAAAGTTCCAAAGACAAAGCGACCGTTCCCAGTTCTGGATTTATCAGAGATCGCGCCAAAGGAAAGGAACAACAGTCCCCGAAAACAGAGCCAACTGTGACGGAACAGGATCAACATGTCGAGGTCAGGGGTCAGGGGCAGCTTCCAGCGGATCAGCCTTTACAATTGACAACCAAGCCTAATCTGCTCTCCCTGCCTTTGGATAGAGGAGTTCCCTCACCCATGGACAATGGAGGTAGCCAAGGTGGATTTCAGGGACTAAAGCGCCGCTTCTCCGACACGGACAGGGAGGAGCATGGGAGCAGTAAGAGGTTTTTGAGTTCCGGGAGTATCGGCTCTCCTAGCGCGGTATCTTCTTCACCCACCCAAAGCGTCAGCATCCACCAAAATGGACTCCAGAGTAGTCCCACGCAGGACCAAGAGGAACCTATGGACTTGAGTATCGTCAAGTCCAGGCCTCAGGCGACCCAGGCTGAAACTCACACACAAGCCGAAAGTTTAGCACACACAACGACAGAGGACAGAACGGACGCCCAAGTTGACACACAAACACACACACACACAGACAGTCAGCTCCTGGCCGCAACACAAACAACCACAGAGGAGGACAAAGACACGTCATTGTCCAATTCTAACCATGAAAAGAGACCAGAGGAAACATTCCCCTCTTTCCAGCCTTTCCTTGGGAACATAGTGATCACAGACATTACTACAAACTGCCTCACAGTAACGTTTAAGGAATACATAACAGTTTAACCGAACTGTGAAGCTGTATAAATGTACATTAGATACATTATATTTGTATTTTTAGATGCTTGAATGTACAAATGGACCCATGATTTTCTTTTCTTTTTGTAAAGTTGATATAACATTTTGCAAAAGTGGCATATTCCCTCTTACAAGCATTTTCTTTCTGGGGATTTTATCACATGCAGTATATCTACTTTCAGCTATTTCAAACTTTAGGTCAAATTATTTACTGGATATTTACATGAAAATGCACTTAACTCTTGTAAATACTCTTCACTTTTCTATGGATGTCATTTGATTATACACTCAAACTGTCTGCATCTCAGATAAAGGCCAACAAATGGAGGCTGTATGGAGAATTTTGTAAGGAAGAAAGATTATATTGAAACGTGGTAAATTACACTGTGTGTGTGTGTGTGTGTGTGTGTGTGTGCGCGTGTGCGTGCGTGTGTGCGTGCGTGCGTGTGTGTGTGTGTGTGTGTGTGCGCGTGCATGAACAGATGGACAGATTTCAACAAGGATGCATGCTGTTTGGACAGATTATGCCATTAGGCATGCTTAAACAAGCAGATCAAGAAGAATGAAGCGCCTTTTTGTCAATAAATGTGATTTGCATTTCTGAAAGGGAACATGGGAAGCTTTTAAAAGGAAAGATTATGAACAGTTAATGTTTGATATAATCTCCTTTTTTATTTGATCTTTGTTCAAAGGTAGACTAGAAATATGAGTTATACATCTCCAGATCTGACATTGAGACAGTTGGCATTCAATCCTGCAACTAACGTATTTCATTTTAGCATTTGCAGCAGTGCAGTGACTAAAAGTGGCTTTATTACATTGGAATAATATCAGTCACAACTGTCTGGCAACACTGCCAGTTGAGCTGTGTAATCCCAACAGATTAGTACCACCAGCTGGGTGCTACATGATTTATCTGTTCATGTTTTCCGTTCTCTGGCACCCTGTCCTGTTCTGTGCTATACAGGGGATTGAATGGGACTTGTCCCGGTGTCACAATCTGACTCACTTTTGCAACAAAGCGATAACTAAAAGTCTGCAAAAGCACATACCTGTCCCCCCATGTCTCATACCTGCCCCCTTTTCCTTGTTTCTTTCCTCTTTAACCCCCTTTCAGCACTAAGTGATCTGAGATGCATTGAACTGCTCTGTGTGAGAACGTTGATCAGATGCACTTCTGATGTTTTGTGTGCAGACTAATAAAAAAAATAAAGGCTTCCAATGACACATTTTGCAATAATAAAATTGTTTGCAAGTGGAGACGTGTGTGCAATGTGTTTCTTTTATACTGACAGAGACCCGTACCAGCCTAAAAATAAAAGAAACCCTATATGACATGTGACCTTAGCTTCCCATGAAGAAATAAAGAGTTTAACTGGAAAGGGCGGCAGCTATAATGCTCTTAAACGGCTAATCTTACCTCAGAAGTTTCTAAATCCGTTTATGACTCTATTCGTGGCTCTGTGTGTGTGTGTGTGTGTGTGTGTGTGTGTGTGTGTGTGTGTGTGTGTGTGTGTGTGTGTGTGGCCTGCGGGCCGTGAGGATTATTACAGAGCCTGCTGTGAGTTTATTTTCAGATGGGTGGCCCGGACCAACTATTTGCCTTGTATAGGCCTGTAGCTACAGGTCAGGCCTGTGGTTTGCTGCAATGCCTAGGCTATTCTATTTATCATTAAAACGTTCACAACGCAGACGGTAATTTGGCTAAATTAACACAACAGGTGTGCGTTATCAGGGGATGTCCTACATAAACGTATGTTATTATATTACTGTAAGACCAGATACAACTGAAAGATCTCGAGGGTATTGTATCATAATTGCTTTTAATAGCCGTTCATTAAATGTAGCCTATATAGCCTATTAGCCGGACTATGCGTTATGGTTTAACCTACACTACACAGGTAGCCGCTCAAAGCTCATAATTCTGACATGAGCAGCTGTTCATGTAGGCCTACCAGATGTTTGTAGGATAATTCGTCATGACACGCTGAGAGAGACACACAGCGGGATCTCAATGACCTGATACAGCTTCATCTTAAAAGTGAAACACAGTAGGATTTAACTTCCCCATGTTTCCGCCATTTACCATTCCTATTTCGGGCTGTCATGTCAGACTGCTGTTTTTCCTATTAATAAGTGGAGTGCGCCTTGAAGATAAAGATGCGTAAAAGGAGCTCCGTCATATGGTTCATAAAGCTCCCGGATTAAACATTTGAACGCAACCTCTGCTTGGTGTCTGTAATAGTTTTGGTGATGGGGCTATGAGCGCATTCTTTATTTGGAGACGCGCTATTATAGCCTATATCGAAGACCGACACGACAGAGGCGGCATCTTCTCGACCATTTCATCGGTTGCAGCCCGCGCCAATAAAAAAAAAGCTGCTTTCTGTATGCGTTAATGTGAGCAACGGGAGAGAGAAAATGGCTGTCCTCCTCTTCTCCCTCTACTACAACATGCACCGTCTCTTCTACGGCTCTCTCTCTCTCTTTCTCTCTCTCGCTCTGAGACGCCTTGCAGCTGCTGCAGTCGAGCAGTAATTACAGCAATGTTTCAACTAATAGTCCAAGCTGCGGTGGGAAATTTCCCGCAGGGCTTAACTCATTACGATATTATTTCCTCTTTGGTTTGCTTGGTTGTATGAAAACAAAAAATAATAAGATTTAAAAAAATGCGGAAGAATTTGGTTTAATTATCCGATCAATATAGTTAAGAGAAGAAGTGTAACCTAAAATGGTGTAGCCAAATGCGTATACTTATGTCTTCTGAATGATCCACCCTCTTTTCCTCTTACTTTGATCTGCAGCTCGTAAATGTGTGCATGCGTCACTGCGTTAGGCCTGAAAATGTTATCTGACCGACTCACATTTTTATGACAAGCACAGTGGGATTAGAACCACAGACATGTACAGTAGGCCTATAGAAATCCGGTGCTGTTGGGAGGGACATAACTTCAAGTCCACATGTCTCCCTGCATGTCTTCCACAGAATCCTCTTCACTAGGCCTACAGTAGGCCTATATACTAGTTCAATTCCACACCCAGACATGTATGCACATAATGCAAAGTGCACGCGTTGCCAATTTTAAACTGCAGTATAAATCAAGTCTCACCACCTGAACAAGGCCGGAGGCAAAACATATAAAAAAAATTCAAATAGGATACATGTGCAACAAAAGCAAGCTCAATGTAATTATGAGTATTTGCTCGAATACAGACATTGTACCGTGACTGAACACAAACCAGTGTGCAGAATGAATGACGTAGGTCTAATGGTAGCCTACAAATATTGGCTAAGTCAAAGTTGGGAAGTCAGCTGTGGAACTACATGAGCAAGCAACTCCTCTATTTTGAGAACAATGAGCGAATTGGTTTGGGGGAAAGAAAATTAGGATATGTTGTCAGAAAAAAACACCATATATTCTACTATCACTATGGTTACATTTATTAACTATCAAATGTATCTATTTACAGGCCTGCAAATGCAATGCAACAACTGTTTGCAAGAAAAACAATAGCCTCCAGCACATGCGTAAATTCCCCCTTTTCTCCAGCCTCGGTCATAATAACTCAATAATAACTTGTATGTGAGGAAGGGATAAGCACAACCGCTGCCAGAGCGCAAATACAGTCTATGACTATAACCTGTTGGTATCAGCGCCCTGCAGCTGTGGCCAGTTTAGTGACAAACAAACAAAAAGGTGCATGACTAAAGCCTAAATCATCCGGCAGTGACTGGTGCGGTACAGCTGACCTCAGTGAATCAACAACTCTATAAAGACACTGATGGGTTTGATGTTGAACACAGTGTGGGCTTCAGTGGTAACAAGATTATCCAGTCATCTAATGGGTTTTCCATGGGGAGTCAATAGGAAATGTATGCGTACTAATTGTGTGTTCATTCATGTTTTTCAACATCATGGCCTATATGTTTATAGTATACGTTAATAGCATGTTAACATTGAGGATTTATAGGAGGCCTTTGTCTATTTTTTGTTTTGGGGAGATCAGGAAAAATAACCCTCGTGTCGTGTAGAATAAATACATGTTATGAAGCGTGATGGCTACCTGCTGTGAATGATCTAAAGTGATACGGCTGCCCGCCTTCAATTCCCATCAGTTGCTCATGAATAGGTGCAATAAATAAGTGAAGTTGAAAGCGTTCGACAGTTATATGGTTGCAAGAGAAACGCTCCAGAGAATGACGAAAACCTTTTAATTGTGCTATTGTTTCATATCATGATCGCCCATCATCCACCTCTCACAACTAATCTCATCAAAATATCTAAATGGAGGACTAATGGTGCTCTAACCTAGCTTATATTATCTCTATTTTTCCATATCATTGCTTCCATGGTGTGGCAGGGGTTTTCCCGTCCGTGCGCACTCCGGGAATCCGCGCGTCTTGCCCGGATACAAGCCAACCAATGGTGTTTTAACGGCGGCAGCTCTGCTGCACTGCAGGCGCGCCGAGACCAATCGCATCCAGAGTCTGAGGTGCGCCCGTCTTCTCTTTCTGTCTATGCTGAGTATTTGTGCATTGGAAAATACGAGGGGGGAAATAAGTGCACCCATAAAACACATCCTAAAAATCATTATTGGAAAAACGTCGTCATTGACAATGAGAATTAAATAATGTAAACATCCAAGGTGTGTGCTATGCTTCTCTTGAACAATACCTAGCGCCTATATAGAATTTAACAACACGTTTCTAAATGTACAGCAGTCTAAATTCAAATTCAAATGTTTGGTAAAGTCTCTCTATTTCTTTGACCTGTCCGTCTGGCTTCAGCTCGGACTGAGGAAACTAAGTATAGGCTAGTCCGCTTAATTTGGCCAATAGTTCCACTTAGTGCGCAGGCTTGAAACAAATGAGCAAAAAATGTGATGACTGGAGACGTCTCGCTTCTTCTGAATAATGGAATCTCTCTTCGCTATAGGCTCATGCAGACAGTGTGCAGCGAACACATTCTGCTTCTTGTCAGCCTGCATGCAGTTTAGTTTGAAGTGATCTTCCTTCATCAGAAACATATGGGAAGGAACAACTGGTTATACAATTCTAAATCTGGCATGAGTGCCAACGCTTATAAGAATATTTGAGAAAATTCAATTCACCGTGGCACATCTGAGCAGTTTGCAGACCATTATAATTCCTTATCATTTGCATGCATCGAACGAATGCAAAACGACAAATATTCTGATATCAAGTTAATCAGAAGAAAATATGTTGGTGTTATTCAGTTTTCTGTCCCACTATTGGAATTATCAGGGCCTTTAAATAGGCCTATTTCTGTACTGATCCCTGCACTCCAATTAATAGACAATAGGCTATCAAGGCATAGGCTACACGTGAGGCCAATAATAGCATAGCATAGCCTATATATAGGCTGTCTCTTTTTTCATTTAGCCTATTGAAATGGCACATTTTATTCGCTTTCTTGAAGTGCTTTATAACATCTTTAAATGTCTTGTCAAACTAATTAATATGATAAAGCATGTTTGATTTTAGGATATGCTATTTAATTAGGCCTACTGTGATAATGCCTGTTGAACCCAGCGTCTTTAATCAGAACGTTAGATTCAAATACAGATTTAAAATTCCGGACTTAGATTTAATTAGCCTTCACTTCTTGTGCATTCTTTGAAATAAACGACAGCCTAATTTTTTTTCAAAATCATTCATCATTAGGCTAAATGTTGTCTGACTCCATCTCTCGCCTAATCGGTGGCAATGTCCTTGGAAGAAATTTGTCGTGATAAATGAACAATTTAACTTTCAGTTTCTAGTCAATTATCCTACATGAAGAAATCTCATTTAATATGAAGGTTATAGCCTATTTTATTCCATTTGGCCGACAGTTTTTCTCCATTTAAATAAATTAATTCGTGAATATTGGCCCAAAGAGATGTTTTCACTCCAAATAGATAATTGGCTATGCTATATTTAAAATTATAAATAATGTTATTGTATGCCTATATTATTTGACATTATTAAACTGTTACTTTTTTTTATTTTAGCCTATGTATAGCTAGTTAGTCAGTTATTAATAGCTATTATATTTTTCTTTAAAGGGATTTATTTTTATTCATTACAGTTAATTATGATAGGCCAATTATCATCTATTGTCTGCCTTTGCTAAAGCCCTTTTTGTTTGAATTTATTTCTTAGTGCAAATTCCAGGCTATAGCCTAACCTATCTTTAGGCATGCAGACTGAGCCTAACACTGATATGTCTAATGAGGCTTTGTTTTGTTTTACACATTCAACTATTAAGATTGGAATATGCTGTAGGATATTTTTTTTTACTTTTTTTGCCTAAATCGACGTTTAACAGAGAGACGCTAAAATAATATTTATTTTCCTCTGGTGTTTAGCTATAGCCTACTCTTCTGGCTCTGTCATTGCGCTGGCTGATGCATTAAAAACAATAGGCCTATACCGCATTGTTGGTGGAGTAGGTCTAGCCTAATAGAAAATAAATAAAAAATAAATAAAAAAACACCAACACACCGAAGTAAAAGCTGTAGCATAAATAGGTTAAAAACCTTAGAAGCAGAAGCCAAGAGCTGTTTTAATGTTTTATTGAACTGATCAGTCAGAGTGAAGTGACAGGTAGTCAGTGGTAGGCTGACCGGTGCCAGATGTTAGGCTATGCATCAGCTGATCTTTTCTTGACAAAGTGTGGATCGTGATAACAGCTTCGTTGTGATTGTAGCCTATTAATCTCAGTAGGCCTATAGCCCAGTCTAATTATCAGTGACAGAAATTTCGCAGTCTCATCTCACCCGAATAGGCCAAAGGATTCTTTTTCATGTTTACCGCTCAATGAATCCTGTCTATTTAGCATGGGTGACAGGTCGTTGATTTAAGTGTAGGCGTGCCTCTCCAGCCCAATGCTTAGAGATTTTAAACTACAAACATGCGCAACAAATTCGATAGAAATGTCTTAACTTAGCTTTCAGTGTTGACCTACAAGGAGTGTTTAGATAAAATCATAGCCTAGCCTATGTAAACAACAGTTTTGCCTGACGGTGCATTCATCCTCTGTTCTCACCCTGAGAACGCAACAAAATAAATTAACGCGATAGCCTATTTTCTTAACGAGTTCGCACATGCTATCAATCACAGATGTGTGCTTATGGACTAACATAATAACATCTGCCAGGCGACTTTACTGCATAAGCTGACAGATATATTGCTGGATAGACTGAACAAAAATGAGCGGTTTCTCTGTTCCTCGCGCTGTCGCATTCTTCAAACAGCAATGTTATTTCCTGGTTTCTCGTTTACTTGGCGACAATATCGCGTTAATGTAAAATTTGAGCACTAGATACCACGTGCAATTTGGAATATCTCGTGCGCGAAATGATTCACTCCCCGCGCGGGGGAAAAAAAAGCCACCATTTCCCCCCCGAAAGAATTCACACAGGCGTACGCTCCTCCCCTCACTTAGCAACCCAAGCACGTAGCAACGGCTGGACCAATGGGCGCTCCCATAGAGGTTCCACCGACCGTGGTTCCTTAGCAACGCCGTAGAAAAAAATTGCGCTGACGTCCATTCTGTTCGGGAGTATTATGGTCTGTCCGGAATTCAGAGTGGCTGGGACTGGAGAAAAAGCTCTACTCTGCTAGCGAAGCGGCGTCAGCCAAGCTAACGGGAGGTAGCACTGGAGTAAACATGGAGCTGTCCGCTGTCGGGGAGAGGGTGTTTGCTGCCGAGTCTATCATCAAACGGAGGATAAGGAAGGTAGGCTTGAGGTGGAACGTGCTCTTTTCCTCCCACGGCGTGGAATAATATGCACCAACACCGTTCTCTAATTCTAGTGTTGCCTTGAAAGCTAATGGGGGTGTTTTCTGTGTGTTTCTGATGGCATGCAGGGTCGGATTGAATACCTTGTGAAATGGAAGGGCTGGTCTCCCAAGTAAGTCTTCCTACATTGTGTCTCTTGCATTCTGTGGTGTCTGTACTGTCTTGGCCGTGGCTGTCGTTAGCTCGCCAAAGCTAGCGAGAAAGCCCCGGATTAAAACTGAGGAGGTGTAACGTTATAGCACGATAGGGATTTTTTTTTAGCTCGCAGGCTAACGCTTCGGCCATCCACACAGCGTGCGACAGCGCTCGCTTCCTCAATGTAACTTCATGTTTTAACCTTGCAGATACAGCACTTGGGAACCCGAGGAGAATATTTTGGACTCCCGCCTGTTTGCTGCGTTCGAGGAGAGGTAAGATGTCTGGGCTCGTCTTTATATGTCCATGGTCTTTATGGGCAGAGCCAGCGAATGTTAACTTGTCCAATAAATAAATATATCGTGCACTTTGCCCCCGTTACACTCAAAATGGGTGTCTTGTCATTGAATTTTGTTTCACAGGGAGCGAGAAAGGGAACTGTTTGGGCCCAAAAAGAGAGGTCCAAAGCCCAAGACATTTCTCCTCAAGGTACATTTAGCATGTCGTGTCTTGTTATTAATATGCATGTCCGCGGCTTAACTCGTCACGCGAAACTGCTATCGGTTCGAATTTTCTCTATTAATCATTTTAATATAACTATATTGTCTTCATCATATTCTGTTTTGTTACCTGTTTATTTAAAGAATTTGCAAATTCATTTTGGCCTCATTGTCTGTCACGAAGAGGCGCAGGGCTCCGCAATGATGCTTATTATGCATATAAACAGCACGTCGATTAGTTGATCGTGTACTCAGTTTGTGTATTTCCTAATGGGGGACATGTTGACATTTAGCATGACAATTCACCTCCATTTTGAACAAGAAACACTCATTAGGCCTACTCGTTTTCTTCATAAACTGTCGTTGAAGCCGCTTGCATAAATCCTTCAGTAAAATGTGTTTTTGATACTCCTGCTCAAACGCTCAAATGTTACGGTTGAGTAAAGGATCATAGTGTGACGCAGTCATTAATGGGTTTTAGCCTTTCAGGCCATCAAACCGTGACAATTGCTTAATGACCGACAATTAATCTTGCACTAAATACCGTAATGTCCGTTGACAGGACTGTTCTTAAAATGGAGTAGTGGGATTTCATAAATAAATGAGTAGTTGATAATAGCTATTAGTATACGTTTGTAATTTCATGCCACTCTTTTACACATTTTAAAATTTGTAAAGTGTTATAGTTCAGAGATTGAAAGCAACAGCTGACCCATTGAACCTATAAACAGGGTAACACATTTTGACATGTCAGAAGAAAGATCAACGTCTGAAAAATAAAATATAAGTATGGCTGAATTCCACTTAGCAGCTTTGGTGCTGGGGTCAAAGTAATGTGCGTGCTGCTGGCACACTGTCATGACTGTCCTTGTATGACATGTCAAAATACCTCACAAGAAAAAGGCCTGTGATGTCATCATAAAAATAACTTGAATGTAATACTTTAATTTTTTTTTGTAAATTTAAATACTAATTTCCTTCTCATTCTCTTACCTCTAATAGGCTCAGGCTAAAGATAAGGCCAAGTCCTATGTGTTCCGGGGCGAGGCAGTCCGAGGGATGCACATCACTTACCCAACCCCGGAGCCGGTGGTCACCCCCAGGGCCAGAGAAGGCCTCCGAGCCGTGGTTCCCACCATCTTCCCTCCCAGCACTGTCAACCGTGGAGAGAGCGTTTGTGTCCGGCCGCCAGAACTGAGCATCCGCGAGCACCAGCAGCCTCCGTTTCAGCTCACCGGTCCAGGCGGGCTCATCCACATACCCAAAAAGAGAGGGCCCAAGCCTAAGCCACGCTTCATCCCAGCAGTGTCTGAGCCCAACAAGAGGAGAGCAGAGGAGCATGTGAGCCACGCCCCCCCTCACAAACTAGCCAAGCTCCAGGGAGCTGAGGAGGAGATGAGGCTGGTCAGAGTGGCCCACAGACATCCAGAGAACCACAGTCACAAGCACCACCATCACCACCACCACCACCACACACACAACCGGGGAATCTCCAGCGGAAGCTCCTACAAGCAGTTCTACTCAGAGCGCAGCCCGCACCCACCACACAGAACAGACACACAAAGGACTAAGGACAGCTCTAGCTACCTGGCACCAGCACACTTCAAACACCAGTCTAAAATGAACCAGAGCCCGAGCAGCCCCGCTCATCTACCACGGATGGAGAAGCCTTACTTCTTGGACAGGCCGTCCCCCACCAGGCTGGACGTGGACTTAGACCAAGTGACGTGGAGGCCGTCTCTGGGAAACGTGGAAAAGGTCCTGGTGACAGATGTGACCACCAACTTACTGACAGTCACCATCAAAGAGAGCAGCACTTCTAAAGGCTTCTTCAAAGACAAGAGATGATTTCTTATATGCTACGCTTTGCTTAACTCTGAACCTGCATCAGAATCCTTCTGAAGTTTATAGGAAATAGTGCAAAGATTTTGTATGTAATGTATAAAAGAAAAATTACATAATGTTTATACATGTATATATTATAAAGCTGGACATCTGTGTAATGTATTGACCAAATCAAATGAAGTCTGTTTCACAACTTCGCATTGGTTAAATATGAATGAATTGCATTTTCCTTTCCATGGCTACTTTCTGTACATTTGACTATGTTGCAACTGTAACCAACTACAATGTATTTTTGTCACTCAAATATCATGAGAAGCGAAGAGAGGCTTGTATATTTAATTCAGTCTGTGGATTGAGTATTTCTCTGTAATTTGAACTGATTAGACCGAAGATACCCGTTTCATTTCAATAGGGTTATTATATTTAAAAAATATATATACTCAAGCACTTTGAATTCAAAAGTATTAAGAAATAATCCGTTTGGGTTGTGTTCAAAGACCGAGTCTGGCTCGGAGTTTATGATGTCTCTAACATTTCTAATTGTAAGTTAAATGAATAAATTCAACACTCTACGAGTTTTCCAAACGTGCGTATAACTGCATTGTTTCCCCCCATTCACGTAGTGTATTTCCCTTTTAAATAGAAAGCCTTCGTGAAGCTTTAATGTAGCCTATTAACATAAATACAGAGTTGGTGTCAAAATGCTTTTTAGGCGCTTTTCAATAAATCCTTTGAATATTCTCATTTCGTCATTTATTTTGCGTTTTAAGGCCGCCGGCCTTGACCCGTTAGAAATAAACTAGAGGCAGCGCATAGCCTACAGGCTTTAGGCCTACCCGGTTATGAAATTTTCATCAAAACCGGATTCAGTTCGTCCTTCACGCCACCACATGAATACATTATTTTTCTCATTTAATGGACTCAGACTAGGTTATAATTTACTGGTAAAATAATATTAAATTTTTTTTTAAAAAATCATTTTACATCCACGCTAAATAATGAGTTCTTGAAGGTAAAGGCCTGGCCATGGCTCGCACCAGAACACTTTACCTATTTCAGTCAATATAAAGCTGCCGCAGCCGGCCTGCATTCATTTCTGCTCGGTTAGCATAGCAGTACGGAGCAGTCCGTGAGCCTTGCTTTGAAAATCTTATTTTAATATGCGTTGTCAATGTCCATCTCAAGTCTGTTTCTTCTGGGTTACACTGCATTCATTGTAATAATGAAAGAAGAAATGTTCATTTCTAAAGGCTCTAACCGCTATATTCTATTTATTCTAGTTTTTATTCAATTTATATCATTTAAGAATGTTATTTACTGATAAAAGGCTATTCAATGTTCATTTAATATGGAAATAATATATCGATCGAATTACAGGCTTTTAAAATAGGCTAAAATGTTTCAGACCTATAGGTTTGAGCTACTTTTAAATTGTGTTTTTTTATCAGGTTGAATAGGCCTATTCCTGCGTTTTTAATTTTTTTTTTACCTTTGCGCCCTATTTATCGTTGACACATTAGGAGGTCAACCAATATTGTCCTGATCTGACACCTCACATGCAAAGGACAACACCCGACACATTCACAAACACGCACTAGGCCTACACGTCTTTTTTGTGTATGAGTTCCACATGCTTAGCATGGGGCGAAACGCGTGGTCACCCCAAAAATGTAAGGCAAAAAGTGAAATTGAACCAGCATTATAGGAACAGTATAGGCCTATCACCTACGCCTAAATAATGGTGAAAATGAATAGGTTCCAAAGGGTTGACTAAACGCATAACGTAGGCTACCTATATGCACATACACTTCTGGTTCAGATTTTGGTGCGGTAAATCCATTAAAGGGGTAAATCCCCTCTGTCTCTGACTAGGCCTATGATCCACATCTCCGTGAGGCAAAGTTACGGTTTTCTAAAATAATAATAATACTCAAAATAATAATAAGAAAAACACAACCAGTCAGAATAGGCACTCATGCATTTATTTGACTGTATTTTTTAGTAGGTCTACATCAAAATTAAGAAAATGAACTAGAAACCACTGATTACAGACAGTAAACTAAGCAGCTACAATACAGGATGATTGTTACAGGATGGTAGCTTAACATGGTCATAATTCAGTAGAAATGTAGATAGAGACTTTTCATTGCTTCACTCTTGCTGATTTCACCTTGTCACTTCCGGTCCTTTACTGTGAAGAAAGAGAGAGAGAGAGAGAGAGAGAGAGAGAGAGAGAGAGAGAGAGAGAGAGAGAGAGAGAGAGAGAGAGAGAGAGAAAAACGTTTCAGAATGTTGGAAAATATCATACAATTATCTGTCTATTACCTTACAGTATAGGGCCTTTAAGCCTATAGCCTACGTTACATTCCACCGTAAACATAATAGGTTAGATAGCACACTGCAGACTCACTCATAACCGCTGGCGAATGTTTATAGTATTTGAAATGAGTAATATAGGCCTACTATTTGACTGCACAATTAGGGATGGCTGAATGATATCCCCAAAGCTAATGTTTGAAGTTGCTGTATTGTGTTGATTGGAACCGCCCCCAGGGGGTTTCTAGGCTATGTAAACAGAGAGCTTAGAAAAGTGTTAAGAATTCCACCCCAACGTTTTGAATGAACTCAATAGCCTAGGCATACTACTGTGCACGTCTGGTAACAATGACACACTGTTAAACTGATTGAAAGGATCTTAACAAGATCAATTGTAAAAAAAATATTTCATGATATCAGCCTGACTCAGAAAGTGTTTCACAGGTTAGGGTTCGGTCGGAGGATTGCTGCTGTAGTACCACACAGTCTAAAATCTCACAAAACAGGAAGAGAAATATAGAAATGACCAACAAAGAGTTAAGTAAATCTGTATGCAAATAGAGAACACTATACAGAGATTCAGCTGCGGATGACTGACATGAATTTGCATCTGCTACATTCCTTCTCGGTTGATAATTCCAAATGTGTGTAGCCTACACACGTGCGGAAAAAAGCATTGAAACCTGCTGTGTTGTTGTTGTCCTGCAAGTCAAATCTGAGTACAATTCAAACTGCTGATTATGTGTGCCATGTATATGTGCACATAATAATCCTGACATTGTGATTGTGGGAGGCTTTTAGGTGGAGAGACCTCTGTCACCATGGCCATGATCAGTGGGGGTAACCATAGTTCCTGTCACAGCGAGGGTAGCAGTGTGGGTTGAGCCAGTTCTCCATGTTGGTCTCCTGGGCCCGCTGGTCCAGAACCTGCATGTGGAGAAGATGCTCCTATAGGGAGAAATAAAAGACAGTTCAGGCAGAGGTACAGACACCTGATGAATGCAGATCTGGTTAGCATGCCCACATTAAAAATTATCAGCATACCCACATAAAAAAAAAGCAGGCACATGCACAGAGCCCCTGCCCTTGTGCCCCCCAAAAAATATATATAGGCCTATAAGCATTTTTTTAAATTATTCTATCACACATTAAGTAAGATGTGAACATACTGGAAAGTGATATCCGTTTGAATGCCATTTAATTGCATCCTTCATGTTTTTCTCAAAGAAACCACTGTGACCGAATTAGTCCAAACAACTGAAGACTTTTCGTGAAAACATGCCAAATGTGTGGTTTAAACAGGTGCCATATTATGAACAATGTATGTGATTGTTGATGGCAGAGGTGTGACAACATCAGGGTGGGAATAGTGCGTGTTGTGGGGTGAGTGCCCTTTAGCCCCTGTCCCCAAAATGGTCTATGCACAGCCCTGTACAAATGAAACCTGCATGTTTAAATGGGGGGAAGGGAGGAAGGAGGGGATCTCTGTGCCACAGAATACTGACTCAGAACTATATCCAGTGCTCTGCTTTGCGTTTTTTTTTGCATTAGACCGCAGCAGAAACAATAAACAGCGCATGCCAGCACAAAGTGAAATGACAGAGATGAGTAGAGAGATAAACAGAGGCGAACATGTGTGGACTTGTACAGTGATGAATGGATGCATTCAGAGCTTCACAATGCACAAACACAGGGAATGAGATGGCTTTTATAGATACTGTTTGCTACAGTTAGAGTTTCCTCAGGTCACAGTCATTGTCAAAAGAAAATGACTCAAGTACAGTGAGACAGGCTGAAGGGACATTTCTTACTATGAACTATGCATAATGAAAGCATGAACACAGATTTGTAATATATCTATTGTGTGTTTGGGGAGGAATGCTTTCAACACTGTACAAGTCCACACATGTTTGCAAGTCAACAAAATGTTATTATTAACTACTATTAAATAGGAAGCAATTGTTTTACGTACTTTGAAAATCGCTGTACAAAATAAATTTTTTTGTTATTATTATTTATAATTATCCATATTAGGGACATTATTATGGTTGATGGAAGCATTGATGAACGGTCTAAAAGTCTTCATAATTGCTTCCAGCTACATTAACAGTGTACTGAGTGAACCTTACCCTCATTGGCTCATCGGGATGGCCTGCCTTCCTTGGCGGCTCCTGCCTCTTGCTGCGGAGAAGCTGCTTAGCCAAGCTCTCCTTGATGATAGGGTTGGCATCTGAAGGACAGAGAGAGAGAGAGAGAGAGAGAGAGAGAGAGAGAGAGAGAGAGAGAGAGAGAGAGAGAGAGATAAGAGTTTGACTGCAAAGATATCCAATGTTTACTAGTGTGTCTTGTGATGCCATTCAATTCTGCTGGGGAAATGACCCAGTGGGATTCAATAAAGTCAGTCAATCAATCAAAATGTATTATAGCCCCATTTCACACAGAAATATGCCTCAAGGGGCTGTTCAACACAAGTCAAATACAAATTGCATAACAACACAACAAACAAGAGAAACGACTTCATATAAAACATTATGAAGACATATGACATGAATAGTGCCATACTGTAAAATGCAATGTACAGTGCATGTAAAACTAAACATAAAAAAACGATAATCACTGCGACTGATTCCATTTTGGGGGAAGTATGAGGACAGAAATTAAGTGATGTGTCATGTAGATGAAAAGAGGTGTGTTACTCATGTGCTTTTGATGTAATAATCGGCAAAACTATATTGGAAGACGACTCCAGAGGAAAGGGGCCTGGAAATAAAGAAAATTGTGGTTCTTGTGGATGCGCAAATGTGTGTGTGCTGGCAGTTTCCTCTCCTATTTTTCCTTCCTCTTTCCAAGATACCCAGACACTTAGACGTGTGCGTGCTCTGCGTTTAACCTATGTTAACCTCTGACTTATTTAGTTTGTATAGTTATAACACAACAGCTGTGTGCTTGCTGGGCTGGGTGTTGGCTAATCATGACAACATTCCTCTTTACTGTATAGGCTGTGTTCAGTTCAGACCCAATGAATAAACCCCTCACCACTATCTTACTGACCTGGTCTGTTTAGCTAGTCCATGTGAGGCTGTTTACTCACCAGTGCAGGAAGCCCCATGGGAACAGCTCAAATACACACACGCGCGCACACACACACACACACACACACACACACACACACACACACACACACACACACACATGCACGCAAACCAATACAAACACACATACACACACACACTGGCCTCTGCAAAGCGAGGCCTCTCTGTCTCCCTCTATAAGGCAGGTTTTTTTGGTGGAAGTTAACAAAGTGCCCATTCATTCTCCCCACTCCCCGGGGAGCGCGGCCCTATGCAGGCAGTCAGACTGGGCTCTCTCTCTCTACTTCTGGATGGACCCAGCTCTGTCAACACCATGAGGCCAGAGGTGCTGCTTCTGCTGCTACCTGGGCCCCTTACAGCAACGTGGCAAAACACACACACAGCTATATCTCATTCAAGAAGATTGAGATTTGCAATGTCATGTTGCGTTCAAAGCGAGAACGCATGCTGAGTCAGGGAATGAAAAATTGCTTATTTTCTTTCAAAATCAGTGAATATCTCCTCGTGATCACAAGTTTACAGAGCCTAGGCTGTGGAATATACCATCAGATTGTTTTGTTTTTTTGCAGCACACGCACAGTACGGACATGTAGTGGATCGTGAGGAGATATTCACTGATTTTGACAAAAAAAAAAGGGATTTTGACAACAGGCATTTTCCAGACTCCACTTTTAAACGGTGGTGCAAAAGAAAAAGCAGTAAAATGGAGCCAAAATTAACAACAAGGACACACCATTTCCGTTTCTGGTTTCGGCATCTTAAGGAAGTCACGCAACAATGGAGAGGTGCACCACATTCATACAAATTCTCCTAAACGTTTTCCTAAATGATTATGTTAGGTTCTTATGACCTAAATGCACTGACTTATTCACTGTTGTTAATTCACTTTGCAGGAAAAAAAGGTATTCTTAGATGCATGTGGACCCATGATCTACTGAGACAGGCTGCATGCGCTCCTCAGGTTAAAACCCCTTGAGAGTTTTCCTACCTGTGTAGATGGTCAGCAGGACCAGGCACAGCAGAAACGCCACCAGCTTGGTCATCTTAAATCTTCACCTTTCTTCTGCCTGAGCCTTCTATGCTCTGAGGTCCTTACCACAGTCCAGAGGGGGTAAAGGGGGAATTCTACTCCTTCTCCTCCTCCTCCTATTTTTCCTCCTCCCCTTCCTTCTCATGCACGTCCCGACAAACTCATAGGCCTGCTCATTTTACTATGAGTAAAAAGTGGATCCTTAAAGTAAATTACCATTAGTGATGATACATCTACTTACATTTATTCATATTAAGTCGAGACTATGCAAAAACATTATATTTTCAGGCACTGGTAAATTTTGAGATTTTTGTCTTTTTTCTTTTTACTTCCATAGGATGTTTACTTTCATACTAGTACAAAATAAAGGTCCCAAATGTAAATATAGGTGGTTATTTTACTAAACCTTATCTGTTTGCGTCTGTATATTACTCCTATACAACCATTTTTAACATTATCTCCACATTAGTTTTTTTTCAATACTCTGAACCAAAAATCTCAACCTCTAAAGCCCTTTACTTTGACTGAACGTTCCATAATCATTCTTAGCACTATTCTGAAGCCTATTACAGAAGGATTTGTTCATATGTGGTTTATTACAGGCAAAGTTCCTTGACTATTTCTATGATTTAAAAAAAAAAGTGTACCTTGATTCCCTGCAGTCTCACCTTAATCCTCTAAAGTTGAATTATTACTGTGGTGGTACAATTAAAAGCACCAACTGTATGAGGTGTATTGAGTCAATCATCAGACTTTCCACTAGATGGCGATGCATGCACAGTCAACACAACACTTCGTGACATGGTGAGCTTTTTGTGAAATGGTCTCAAGGCAATTCACCTGCTCCAGCGTGGAAATGTGTATGTGTGTTGAATACTTTTTTGAGAATACTTTATATTTGTAAATAAAGGATAATGTGAACGTCAAATATTCAGTAAGCCTATGTGCTGTACCAAATATGCCATTACTATCTATTTAGTAGGTATCTATGTATCTGCAGGGTCTTTAAAAGTGTATTAGTTGGGGGAGGGGATGGGAGGAAGGGGGGGGGGTTGCATTACTAAAGTAGCCTACATTATCTCCATATATTTGTAAGAGCTTTATCATTTTACATTATTAAAAGTATTATTTCAGCCAGCACATGGGTACTGACTGCACTGTCTTCATGCAAATATAACTTGGAGGTAAACACATTGTAGGCTACATATAGACATTTATTTGGTTTTCGATATTATTTCCTTAGCACTGTACTGCACAGTGCTGTTTAATATCATACCTATTAATGTTTAACTTATTTCAATGGGGCACTGCAGTGACGTCCGAGGAAAGACGTCATTGTGCGTCATTGTTTCCTTTTCCAGGTCTCGCTGCCCCTGGCCTGTGCATAACGCATGCTCCTCCAGCTTGAATGATAATAGTGTTTTGATTAATACCTGGGGCATAGAACGTTTTGATTCCCCATCCGTGTGATAATCTAACGGTTTGATCTCACGGTGACGCGCAGTGCGCATGCGTGCTGTGGAGCAACATCAGGCTATCAGAGACGACAGAAAAAGAGAGATGCTGCCTTTGTTATGTTCCCTGTTTGCTTAAATAGCATCAGGCAGACGGGAAATAACTGAGCGGTCTCACATTTGTCAGTGATTGTATGTCTTGAGAGACGTTACATTCACTAGATAGAAAATGTGTTTTTTTATGCCTCAATTTGAGGTCCACATTATTGTAGCCTACCTGCAAAACGTTAGTCAGCATTTGTAAAAGTCATGTTAAATAAACGCTTGTACTTGACCCTAATACCACTACTGGTAGTAGGCCTACTCCATTGTTGTAGGCCTATGCACTGTTTGTTGTACTTTTACACAACTACATTTATCCGACAGCTACAATTACTATTCAAAATAAGATTTCACATAGGCCTATACAACACAAGATAAAATACAGAAGCACTGCGCTAAAACTGAACCTCCTCAAAAGTATTTCCATCAGCTACAACTGTAAATAAAATAGCGTACTGCTTACACACTCAAATAATTCATCAGTGTCAAAAAATAATGCCATCTTTACTAACACATCTGTAACAGACATTTTACTTTTGACACTTTAAGTAGGCCTATGTTTGGCTGATTACTCATCTGTGCTTTTACCTAGGAATGACTGTGAATGCAGAACTTTTACTTGACTGAGTAGGCTATCTCTTCCTAGTTCCACTAGTAGGCTACTCTAACCTATAAGTAAAGGATCTGAGTATAGCCTACCTCGTCCACCAATGACACGGGCCATTCAGCAAAACATAAGGACTTGTGATAATTTGCATAGGCTATATTAGGTTGCTAACATACAATATTTTTTTACGACTTTGAATACAAGACTTTCACTTGTAATGGAGTAGGCCCGTTGTGATAATGTGGTGAATGTAAAGCAGTGCCTCGAAAATAGGGGTTCTTTGGGTTACTGCAGTCATGGACCTATAAACTGCAGTAGGACTCACGGTCGTAGACTGCGCATGCGCGTTGCCCTGTTGGTTTACTGAATTATCTTGCAATCTAGATACTCTCTGATACAGCTACGGTAGCAGCAAGGTAGCTCATTGGCTCAACGTCACGTTGCTGCCACACTGTTTACAGCTATCTATACATTCACATTCAAGCTGGATTTGGTGCCACTTTCTGGTTGGTGTGTGTGAACATGAGTGCCGCGGCGGGGAAACAGTGTCGTGTGTGCTGCTGTGGTCTCCACTCCCTGTTGTTTACACAGCTCTCCTCTCCGCTCACTTCCGCTCGCTAGCATCCCCCTGCCGCTCGAGCCACCGTCCAGTAGCCGCAGTAGCGATGTGTACGGAGGGCGACGAGGTGCGGGACGACTGCGGCTCTTCCCGGGAGGAATGGACGCTTCTCTTCTGGACCTCTGTGGCCGTCATCGTGCCAGTTATCATCACACTATGGTGCAGTACCCAGCGTTCCAAGCGGAAAACCCACATGAAGGACTTCTTCCGCAAGAGCAAGCACGGCTGGCATTATACGGACTTGTTCAACAAGCCCACCTACTGCTGCGTGTGTTCCCAGCACATCCTCCGCGGGGCTTTCTGCGACTGCTGTGGTGTGTGCGCCGACGAGCAGTGCCTGCGCCGGGCCGACCGCAGCCTGGCCTGCAAGGAGATCATGGCCCCATCATCTGGCCCAGACCGAGCCATGGAGCACCGCTGGGTCCGTGGAAACGTGCCCCTCGCCAGCTACTGTGCAGTATGCAAACAGCAGTGTGGGACCCAGCCCAAGCTCTGCGACTTCAGGTAGGGCCACAGGTGCATGAGACCAGTGGTGTGCTCAGAGTGAGGGGTGTAGGGGGAGTACCCCCTGCCCTGTTTGTTCACCGTGCCTTAAACGTGGAGTCAGTGCATCTGGAAAGTTGTCAAATTCACTCAAAATCCGCCAATATCTCCTCAAGATCTGCTAACTGTAGAACTATGAACTGTGTGTGTGCTGAACAAAAATTCCTGTGTTAATACACAGCCTAGGCCTGTAAACTGGTAATCCTATGTAAACAAAGGTTATGTAAAGCCTAAACAAAGGGGCCCATCGTATCAACATGCCCATTCACAGAGCGTATGCTGTATATTCACACTGGATTTGTTTTCAGATCACACAGTATGGACTGGCAGTGGATCATGAGGAGATGTTCACTGGATTTGACAATTTATTATTATTTTTTTAACTACAAACATTCTCCAGAAACGCAGACTCCACCTTTTATGTCAGTTTTTAATAGGCTACTCTTTCTGCTAATAGGACTTCCACACTTCCCCTAAGATTACACAAAGGGCATCTAGGTGGCTCAAAACAGGGAAACCTTAGTAGAATATGAGCCCCTACCTTTTATCATATTAAGTGTTGCCCTGATGGGACACTACCACACTCTGTCTTTGCCCTAAGGTCACATCAGAAAGGCATGTGAGTGGCTCAAGTGAACGTGTCACCTAATTGAGCCCAATCTAATATTCAACACGATATCTGGAGGCTGTCGACACAGGCAATCCTGACCCCAGTTGGGCCCCTGTTTGTTCACATAATAATAATAATAATAATAATAATAATAATAATAATAATAATAATCATAGTAGTAATAGTAGTTATAATGATGACATTCTTTATTTGTATAGCACATTTCATACATAAGTCTCAGCTCAAAGTGTTCTACTATGCGAGTGTGCAAACCAGGTGCAACATGGAGATGATGCCCTTTTTGAAATGTTTGGCCCCTGCCCCTTTGGGAGTCTCTGCATGCAACTGGATGAGACCCATTGTAATGTGAGTGTGTATACTGCAGACCTGCAGCTAAAGAGCTCCGAGGCTGGCTGGCTAATAGATGCTGTGGAAGAGGTTAGCCTCAGCTCCTAGGCTGCTGCGTTACACTCCAACTAGCCTGTCAAATCATAAATGAGTACAACGTCACTTCATTTCAATCTGTGGTTTAATTTGCTCTAATGTCCTGCTGCTGCTGCTCTCTGCAGAGTGCGGCTCAAGCAGGCTTAATTTAATAATATACAGTCATGGCTTTTTAATCTCATATTCTCTGATAAATTGCTCTGTTAATCCCAATAATGTCAGCCTCACATCATGGGTCAGAGGTTAATGTCAGGCACAGAGCAGCACCTACGCAGCTAGTAAAGATTCCAGGTCTGGCTCCCTTCAGCCAGAATTGCATTTGTGTATGTTGGTACTTTTCTAACTGTCCCTCCCTTCCTTCCTTTAAGGTGTGTGTGGTGTCAGAGCACAGTGCACGATGACTGCATGGACAGCCTGCCCGATGGAGAGCACTGTGACCTGGGAGAGTTCCACAGCCTCATCATCCCTCCTCACTACCTCTACAGTGTCAACAAGCTCCGCCGCAGGCAGCCGGAGGAGTACAGCAAGGTGCAGGAGATAGAACGGGGTTGTGTACGCCTTATTTCCACTGAGTAGCACAGTTCGGTTCGGCAAGGCCTGGTAACCCTAGATCTGGCTATCCAACTTTTGACAGTGGAAACGCAAAGAAATGCGTGCCGAGCAACACCGAACCGTACAGCCCAGTGGAAACTAGGCTTTAGGGACCAAGTTGCACAGTGGATTGGTACTGTTGTGTCCCAGAGCTCTTTTAAGCAGTGTTGATGTTGTGTGTGCGTGTGTGTGTGTGTGTGTGTGTGTGTGTGTGTGTGTGTGTGTGTGCGTGTGTGCGTGTGTAGCTGGCGTCTTCCTGTGGCAGTGGCTGGACACCAGTGTTGGTCTTGGCTAACACTCGTAGCGGTAACAACATGGGGGAAGCTCTGCTTGGAGAATTTCGCACCCTTCTGAATTCTGTGCAGGTCAGTTTGGAGCTTTTCTCAGCCCAGCCTCAGTGGTGCTACATCATCATTTAGAGGTGGAGTCAGCCATTCTGGAGGTTACTTGTTATCATAATCAGTGAAGTTTTCCTCACAGTCCGCTACCTGTCGGAACTGGGTGTGGGCTGTGCACTTAAAATAAATAAATCTGCTGGTAAGACACAGTCTCGGCTCTGTAAACGAGCTTGAAAACGAAGGGGCCCGCCATAGCTAGCAGCAACATGCCCATTTACAGGGCCTAGGCTGTGTATTAGCACTGGGTAAGTTTTCATCGCGAATACAGTGCGGACAGGTAGCTAGAATGGTAGGAGATATTAACCGATTTTGACAACAAGTGTTCCCCAGAATCACTGACTGCACCTTTAACTCTTCCTTTAGTCGTCACCCTTTTTTCATGACACCACTCCATCTTCTCTCTCTCTCTCTCTCTCTCTCTCTCTCTCTCTCTCTCTCTCTCTCTCTCTCTCTCTGTCTGTCTCTGTAGGTGTTCGACCTGTCAGAACTGTCTCCCTCCAAAGCCCTGCAGCTGTGCACCCTGCTGCCCCCCGGCAGTGTGCGGGTGCTGGTGTGTGGGGGGGACGGCACAGTGGGCTGGGTGCTGGATGCCATCGATACTATGAAGCTGAAGGTGACTGTCTCTTAAGCTATGAGAATGATTTTTATTAAACATTATAAGGGCTGGGGGCGATATCAGGACAAGCAATAACATTGTTGAAATATTGTGATGACGATATCACATGCGATAATTTAACAAAAACTTTAAAATACAGAGGTGGTTTTTTCCTCATGAACCCTGTACGTACTTGTGTGTGCACTGAAAAAGTATCTGGTGTTGATGCACAGCCTATACTCTGTTACTGGGCAATCAAATGGGGCCCACAGTAGCTAGCAACATGCCCCATTACAGAGCCTGGGCTGTGTATTAACACATAATCCACTCCACTATGAATGTTTTTCTGCATTGGGTTCACTGCCAACATAGACCCCAGACAGTAAGTAGCCTATACATATTGTTACCCATAAGACCAGACGTAAGAAAGCACATAAGTCCAGTCTGAGCCAGTTGTTGAGTTTGGTGCCTTCACCACTTCGTCATCGTTGTCTGTGGTGGTGATACACACTTGCTGTTCTTCATGTTAATCCCAGCTAGCTAGCGGCTAACGCGTTTATCCTGGAGCTATGTTATCCCATCCGTGTGTTTAACCAACTCAAGGCACTAGCGTCTACATTTGGGGTGGGTATCTAGAGGTATAGGCTATCATTTATCGCAGTTTACGTTACGTGTACCGCAATATCAATATTCGCGACAAGGGTACATTTTCGGTATATTATAGCCCGGAATTGTACCCCCTTCCTGAGGCGTACTCTCTCTCTCCACCTCTTTGTAGCAGCTCAGTAACACCTCTGATTGCTTGTGTCAGGGCCAAGACCAGTTCATGCCGAGGGTGACCATCCTGCCGCTGGGGACGGGGAACGACCTCTCCAACACTCTGGGTTGGGGTGCAGGGTACGCAGGAGAGATCCCAGTGGAGCAGGTTCTTCGTAACATCCTGGATGCAGAGGTGGTCAGAATGGACAGGTGGGGCGGAGACACTGCTGGCAAAAATATGATATCAATTCACGCAGTCGATTGCGGTCCACAGCCACCTGTTTTTTGTTGTTGTTGTTGTTGAATGTCTACATGTTGCCGTCTCATAAAAAGCATAACAGAAATCATAACTTGACCCGCTAACAAAATGTATAAATTGAGATATCCAAACAATGTATCTCTTAGTTTTTTTGCTGTGTGGCAAAAGGTTTGTGAGGGAGAAGGGTTCCATTGGGGCATGCCTGGACTAATGACCTCTGTGTTTATCTAAAATCCTTTCCTTTGTTTCCTGCTATTAATAACCTGCATAATCTGTTTCAGATGGAAAGTGCAGGTGGCGTCCAAAGGCCTCTACTTTCGTAAACCAAAGGTGAATTTCGATCTCGCTTTGAATTCACTTTTTTTAAATCAAAATGCAGTCTTTTCTTTGCTTGCATTCACAGTATGTCGTTATTTGTGTGTCTGGTTTTGGGATCGCTCAGCACGTTTACATGGAGAATCATAATCGGGTAAATAAACGAATAAGACTTCAACAGGACTTGTAAAATGCATTGTAAACACCTTGATCTGATCTACTTTGCACAAAAATCGGCACATTAACGGACAAGCAAAGTCGGATAAGAACACCTAGATAACCCATTCATGGGGCATTCTACCTGCATGTATACAGAATCGCATATCGGAGTTTGCGTTCTGCGCATGCTTGAGAATTCCGCCAGGGATTTCACAAGGAAGGGGAAGTGGCTCTATAACCACTTCTTGAAAGGGCTACAGCGCCACCTAGCGTAGCGGAGTCAGCCATGCTCTGACCATTTATTCAATTATCTGAAAGGCCATGTTTACTCAGAGAAGCGACGCGGTCCGTTCGAGTGCCAAAATCGGTATATGGCTTTATCCGATCTAGCTGTCCCATGTAAACGCACTGAGTGACCCTCTCTGCGGGTAAAAATAAAAACACCGCCTGCCCTCTTCCTCAGGTTCTGACCATGAACAACTACTTCTCTGTGGGGCCGGACGCTCTGATGGCGCTCAACTTCCACACACACCGCGAGAAGACGCCCTCCTTCTTCTCCAGCCGCATCATCAACAAGGTCAAAGTTGAAACTGATGCATTTTCAATACATGAATTATGGATTTATAGATTTTTTTTTTAATTCAAAAAAAGGGACAACGCACATTAATCAGAAGAGCACCATGATAGTCCATGATTGAAGGCTTAAAAGAAAAACATTAAAAAGCATGCAAAAAAAATAACAACACATAAGCATAAAGCAAGAAAAACACGAGCAAAGACAAGTAAAATCAAGCAACCACTATTCCATACTATGAAAGCTGGGCAGGTTAGTGGCATCATGTGAAACCATAACACAAGTAGCATATTATAGACATGGGTAAAACTGCATGAACACATATAACACATTAACATTTAAACACAAAGCACATAAGCACAGACAGAGGAGCATACACTCAGACAAAAACACTACAATTTGTTTAGCAAATGTTGACTGAATTTGAATATTAAATCAAAGGCATTGACTCTGAATACACTGGCAGTCTGTCAGACACATTAATCATGCCTAACTTTTCTGTTTCTCTCCCCTCAGGCCGTGTATTTCCTGTATGGCACCAAAGATTGTTTAGTGCAGGAATGTAAGGATCTGGATAAGAGGATTGAGGTACGGTAGGCTTGTGCATGTGATTAGTGCATACAGACAATCTAACTGAATCAGCCAATGTTTTCACTACTTTTGATACTGTTGGGAGGGAAAGAAACTGTACTTTACTTTTCTTCTGATTGCACCTTTGCTAAGAGCAGGATGATGGTTTAAAAAAAATGCACTTACATGTAGCACTTATATGTAGCACTTTGAAGCTTATTTGAAGGCAATGTACTTACGGGATTGTTTAGCTGTTCTTGGTTTTTTTTACCCTCATGGTTGAATGCACCTTTTGGAAGTCACTTTGGATAAAAGCGTCGGCGAAATGTAATGTAATGACGTGTGGCATACATTTGACCAACCTGTCACTGTAAATACAAGCTAATATAATATATATATTTTTTTTCGATGTCTGTTATTAGTTTTCTCTGTAATTTCTTGAACATATCTCCACACTGCTTTGCCGTGAATTACATTTCCAAAGCATATAGTGAAGAGTTTTTCGTTAGCCCTGGGATGAACACCGTGTTAATTATTGAGCTCTAGAGCCGCTGGGAGCCGCTTTGGTGAGAGCCAGGCTAGCTGTCTCTTTAGGCTAAGCTAAGTGAAGTAACTGATATGAACTATTTCTATACGTATGATATCTCTATATCTATATCAATTCTCATCTAACTCTCGGCAAAATGTCAATTTTTTTTCTTTTAATACATAAAGATGAATTGTCATTAGTGATCCAAAGTTAATGTAATGTTCTGTAATGTTATTGTTACTAATTAGGCAGATATCTGGTGACCTTTACATTTTCACATTTACAGATAACTATGTTTTTTTTTTTTTAATTCCTTCTGCTGTACATCCAGGTTTTTTTCTTAGCAGTTGAACCATCAACTGAAAAATTTCTTGGGCTCTCCTCTGGATATTTCTAGGCACCTGCACCCTGTGTCGGGGGGGTGACACCAGTTTGTAAACGCTGCCATTATGGGAAATACAGAGATAATTTTGTGGAGCTGATTGGCTTAATCAACTCTGTGTCAACTCGTTTTGACAATGTTTTGAATTGAAAAAGTTACGCACTATAAACTACAAACATAAGGGACCGAATATAAAGCATCCTTAACTGAAAGGTTTGACTTCTATATGTGAGTGTGTGTGTGTGTTCATGTGGTATTGTGTGTGTGTTTTCCCATCACAGTTGGAGCTGGACGGGGAGAGGGTTGCTCTGCCCAGTCTGGAGGGCATCATAGTGTGTAACATTGGCTACTGGGGCGGAGGCTGCAGACTGTGGGAGGGGATGGGAGATGAACCCTGCGCCCCCACAAGGTAAGACATACACTGGCCCCACGTGACACAGCCACTCATAATAACTCTTACTGTGTGCATCAGTGACTTGAGTATTTTTGCATGATTGTTGTAAGCATCTAGAAAGAGTTAGGCATATTTATCAATCCAAATCAAAGATATTGTCATTTGAGTTTGAAAAAATTATACAGATGCTCTGGTTAGACGAGGCAGGCTATGCTCTGTTTTTTAATGCTTTTATTAGACAGTTTCGGAGAGACAGAGGTGAAATGGGGCAGAGAGGGGAATGAAATGCAGAGAACAACCACGGGCCGGATTCTAACCCGTGGTCTGCTGCTTCTGAGGCCTGAGCCTCTGTGGGCGGGTGCACTAACCACTACACCAAAAGCTTATTGAGACACCCAATATCATCTATTGATGTTTTACTAGTGTAGAGCAGGTTTCCAGAGGCTTTAATGCGTTGTGCTTCTCACTGCAGGCTGGATGATGGTCTGCTGGAGGTGGTGGGCGTGTTTGGATCCTTCCACTGTGCTCAGCTCCAGGTCAAAATGGCCAATCCTGTACGACTGGGACAGGCCCACACTGTTAGGGTAAGGCAATAACAAGCACACACACACACACTCACACACACACACACCCTAACCCTAACCCTAACCCATGCCTTACCCAAACCCTTATTCTACACTTACCTACCCAGAACCTTAAAAGCTAGTGTTAACCTTCAAACAGCCCTTTAAAGGCCTGCCTAACGTGAGGACCAGGCAAAATGTCCTCACTTTCCAGAAAAGTCCTCAGTCCCATGGTTAAAAGCTTACATTGGTCCCCACAAAGACACTTGTACAAGTACACACACACACACACACACACACACACACACACACACACACACACACACACACACACACACACAGGGCTCTGCCACAGTGCTTCCTATTAGCCTCAATAAAGTGGGTATGGAGACAGACAATGAGGGAGTCAAATGAGTTTTCCTTTCCGTTTGCCTCGTCACAGCGCTAGAGAATCAAATTAGAACTGATCTCATCAAGCAGTTGCTGCTAGGCTCTTGCATGGGCTCATATATTATGTTTGTTTCATTTACACTAATTCCTTCTGTTGTTTACATGTAATCATTCACCCTTCATGGGGAAAAATCCTTCACCAACCACCCCCAAAAATGTTGCTTAACATTTACCTTTAATTTAAACAATGTCCTTAGAAACCTTTTAGTAGAATATGCCATGTTAGTTGTTTATTTTATTTTGTCTTTTGTTTGTGTGTTCACTTTTTCAGTTGTGTGCCTGTGTTCTTTGTAAAATCTTTATCCAAAAATAAAGTATTGAAAAAGAAAAACAGTCAGGTCAGCTTGGAGAGGTGAAACTCAACTCATATCGTTTCTCATGATCAGATATCTGGTTGTTGTCTCTCTCTCCCTCTCTGCTCAGCTGGTTCTGAAGAGCTCCAAGATGCCCATGCAGGTGGACGGGGAGCCGTGGGCCCAGGGTCCCTGCACCATCACCATCACACACAAGACCCAGGCTCTCATGCTGTACCACAGCAGTGAGCAGACGGACGAAGAGTACGAATCCAGCGCCTCGGAGACAGAGAGCCCCACCCCTCACGACTCCCCCAGACCCCCGGGGCCAGCCTCAGCTCGGGCATGACCCTCCATACATGACCCCCCCCCCCACACACACGCCCACCCTACTGCTGGCTTAAGGCAGTTGCACATTGGGCGCGCTGCGAATACACGGCACGAAAAAGCGAATATTTTGGAATGTGATTTTTAACGTGTCTCACCATCGGAAGCGACGTCCTAGAAAAATCGAACTCAGTTCGAAAAAGTAAAAGCCGCAAAATAGCTTAGCGAAATTACGGCGCTGATGTCGAAGCTTGTATTGACTTTGTATACGTTCGGTAATTATTAATAACACGCAAATTAATCGCACGAATGAAACACGCCCAGTGTGCAAAGGCCTTTTATGTTAGATTCTTTCTGTAGCCCAGTTTCTATTGGTCTCTCATTTTTAACGGCACTTACTTACTGAAGCCTCCTTTCCACTGAGCGGTACGGTTCAGTTAGGTACCGCATGGCACTCATTGAATTTCTTCCCACTGTCAAAATTTGCAAATGGGTACCAAAATAAGCAAACAGTGCCACACCTATTTTGGACACCGTTGAGGCACGAAGCCGTCCCCGAAAGGGTGGAGCTACACACTGCGGTCCGTTGATTGGTCGGCAGAATCATTTCTGTGCGAAAGATAAAGCGCTGTGTGTAATCACCTCTGTAACAGTGAGTGAAATATGTCGCCGCTCTTTCTGATTGTGTGGCGTTCTTCCTCTTCATTGCATCTTGTTGACGGGCTACACTGTGTCCCGCTGCTACAATCTCATGATAGTTATGTCATGACCGAGACTATTGCCGTCTGGCATAAAGCCCACCTACTAAGTAAGGGTACCGTCTGCAGTGGAAACACAAGCCAGATCTAATAAGGTTATACCGGTCCCTGCTGAACCGTACCGTACCATGCCGAGCTGAGCCAAGCTTTTCAGTGGTAACGAGGCATACGATCTCTGCACACACTTAATCCTCAAACAATGTTGATGAGGTAAATATTCCTTTGTGCTCATTTCATGTCTTTTCCGAGAGCTCACGGGTTGAGAACGGTTGCTTTGGAATTGGGCTGGTGTGATTTAGTTTTTCTGTCTTTTATTTCCACACTCCCCATATTGTATTGTATTGTTCGCTCCTCCACAGGTCAGCACAGACGGGAGGAGGTGGATGTTTTGGAGAAAGATAATTGTTTATTTGCACTGATCCCTTGTGCCATATATATATATATATATTTACAGTCAGCTACTGTATACTGTGTCTATTATACCGGCTCTGCAGTTGAATGCCCGGCACAGCCCTGCAGGTCTCAGTGAGCCATTTCTAACTAGTTGCCCTGGTTCAATAGACCAAACCCCCTCAAAGCCATGTCTTAATCAACAGTAGGTGATTATGTAGTTATACGGAAAGGAACAGCACTGTCACAACCAGGGTGAAGTGGAGGCTGTTTTGCATGATTTCAATGAGTGATTTTTTTTTTACCCCAATACACAAAGAAATAGCAAACTCAATTTGTGCACAAGTTAGGAGTACTGGGGGACTGCGGTTGATGGTAGCGCAAAGTGTTCCCTTTTCATACTCTCCATCACAATGTTGATTGTTTTTAAGTGTCTTCTGCATTGGTCACCTAGGATCAGCTTTAGAAAGGTTTGTATTGGCTAAGAGGAGCGAGGGCTCTGTTACAACTGCAATGTGTTGTCAGTCACTGGGCATTGATTGGTCGGCTGGTTTGTTTACTTCATGATGACATGTAGCCTGCCAAACTGTTAGATTGTATTAGGATACATATATATTATATACCTTTCCTTTAAGAGCTACAGGAAGTACTGCAGAGTCTTGATCCAAATATTAATTTGACCTAGATTTACATTGTGTTCTTGACATAGTTCCTTCTGTTTACATATTTTGTGCTGCACTGTTTTAGGCACTTACACTGACAAATCCCTGACACTGCTTACGACATACATGAACCCATAATGCTGTCCTTTGATTTTGCTGCCGATAGTGATAACTGCTGATGAGATTAAGCTGTCCCATGTTGTTTTACATTATTTACATTATCCTATTGCATTTCATCATTTGTGTTTTCCCAAATAGTCACCACTAGGTGGCAGACTATAGACAGTATTTCCTTTTAGATAAGTGGATATAGTTTTAATTTGAATGCTTTCTTGCATTTACTTTCCTTGGTAGTGTTCAGATGATATAGGTCTTACTGTTGAGTTTTTATCTTCCCTGTGCACTCTACTGCATAATGTGCGCAAGAGGTCATTTTCATTTCTGTCCAGAAAGCCTACTGGTAGTGGAAATGAGTTGTACCATTTAGAGGTGGTCCTGTGTGTTACAGGATGGTTGCCTGTTGCTTACAGCCATATCAGAAACATCTGTAGAATGTTAGTTCATTGCTTTCTTTAGGAACCAGGAGCCAACTTGCTGCTCACAAGGCTGAACAGGGATCAGTTTGTATAGCCGCATGATGCCTATGCTTTTGGAATATGCACCTCCTTGGCAGGTAACCAAGCCTCATGGTCTCATTACCCTCTATTATGTTTGGTGAATGTCATCTTGCTCAAGGACACCTGTATGATCTTTTACATTGCCGTACATGTTTACCACAGTTCTGAGTTTGTGTTGCACTGACTTTGCTTAAATGTATGATGTGTTTTTTTAGCCAGGCTAGCACCATACAGCTGTAGTTCAGAACTCTGTTCTAGAGTGTAATACCTGGATACCTGCTTGATGAATTGTGACGCAATTTGATTCCTGGAGTGTAAGGTTGCTAGCATGTCTAAAGACGTGCTTGTTTTATTGTTGGAGGGATGTTATTGTTCTTTTTAAGGCTTCTAATTCATAGCTCTCAGTTGAATTCTTGTAAAATATTGGCAGACATAGAAACATATTTATATAGACTGAATTTGGCAGAGCAAATGTCCATGTTTCACACCGTTTTGTGTGTACCAAAATGCTTTCATTACTAATGAATATGTGTTTGAATACGCTTACTTCATTACTGTCAAATGTCTGTTCATAAAAACAATTAAGAGAAGGCGGATAAGTGTGCCGAAAACATGACAATTCATTTAATTGTGACGGCGATGTGGTCCTGAGAAGAAGCCTTTATGTGGCCTCTGCTAAAGAGCAAAAATACAAAGAAACTGTGGAGAGAAAAAAATCAGCTTTTATTGGTATACAATCATGTAAAACGTTGCTGTTTACAAAAAGCAGTCTGTGAGAACGGTTTTGTGAAGTTGTTAGCACAGGTGATTTTGATTGAACTGAATGTAATGAATCGATCTTTTGAATTTGAAGACATTCCCATAAATATTTTAATATATAAACCAAAGGGTGTTTGTGTTTTTAATCGAGTGATATTATATATTAAGTGCTTCAAGAATTTGAGGCGAAAATGGACAGCATTTTATTGGGCCGTGTTAATCATTTGCCAAAGAAGCAAATGCTGAGTTCACATTGCTTGTAAATGTTGTTTCTTAAAAAAAGAAAAAGCTGCTACCACTCAATCAATCATTTACATACACACCTGTCATCATGTCAAACTATCTATGTAAGCAGTAAGCACTTATAAAGCAAAAACAGTGCTTTTCCCTGACATGTGACCTCTACATTTTTATGAAGTCACAGTGTACACATTGTTCAAGGACGGCTGCTGCATCTGCATTTTTTTAATTAAAATAAGTCTGTGGATGTTAAGTTGATTTCCCAGATGAATGTTTGTCTTTCTTAGTTGAATCGATTAATTTTGCCCTTGGTTTTTTTGCCAACCTGGAGCATTTGGCGTTTTTTTGTCTTGTCCTCAGGAAAATATACAAACAGTTTTATTCAGCCATTCGACTTTATAGTGAGAGAATTGTGCCACTTGCCAAATAGATTTTCGATTTCAAGAATGGTATATGTTCAAATTGAATCCAAAACTTTCAGGCTGTAGGTGCATAAGTGAAAACACCTGAATGACAATTTAAAAACATATATCAGGCATTTTCCGGATTTTTGGATTTCCTTATCTAACATCTCTACCTTTTATTATCAAATGACAATTGAACTGTTTGAGTGTTTTTAGACAGTAGGTCTATACAATATTATATGACTAAAATGATTTCAGTATATATAAATATCTACTATAATATTAAATCTATCATTAACAAGAGATTAGAAGTACATTTTTCATAGCAAGCAGTTTATTTCAATTACTTTTGCTTTACCTCATTATAAAATGACCTACCATTTGGTAGCATGTTTTTAGAGATCAATTTGAACCTTGGACTCTCTTTATGAATCGAGTTAAATGAATCTACAGTAAGACCTCCATGTCAAAAAATGCTTACCTTTTTTTTGGAAAAGTATGCAGTAGCCTAATTTATTTGCTGCTAGCTTCCTGCAAGGAGGCTTACTGAAAAGGCCTACTAGAAACGGTGACATCAAGTGCAACAATTTAACATTGCTGCTAAGTTTAATACATTTTCAATAAGATCTAATAACGAACAATGCTTTACCAGACAGTAGAGTAGAACATTTTAAATATATAGCTCAGCATTATCTTATTGCATTGAAGATGGGGTTTAAAAAGTGTTTGACACCAACCCTGCGTTCCGAATCGCATACTTTCTACTATATAGTATGTAGAATTTTTTTTTAGGGTGTCCTGATTCTTGTGGCCAGATTTAGGATGGTTAGAAGTACCCAGATGTCCTACTTCATCCGGCCAAGATTGTTAGTGTTGAAAACTGCATCCTATTTTGATTCTGACCCACAATCCGGTGCGCAAGTGGAGTGACATCGACGAAGCCTCCATATGAAAACGAACGGGGATGCGCCGGATATAAAAGCAAGAGGAAAGATCAAGGCGCAATGTTATGATGAAATAAAGGAGTAAAAGTATGTCCCAATAGTAGTATGCCTACTGCATCCTAACTAGATTATTTTTATCGTCGGATGTAGTATGTAGAATCGAAAAAAGAAAGAGTATGCGATTCGGAACGCAGGGCATGTTTAAGATGTCCTGATATATTAAGGCACATCAGCCAGCTACATTAACTATAAATGAGTGTATTCAAATAAACAAATACAACACAAATCTAGGATGACGACTGATAATATAATAATCAAAATTCTTCATTCAGAAAGTCCACCACACTTTTATTAATGACAATCACTGGTTGAGCAACACAGATTATGTTTAACTTTAAGACAATCATGTACATTAACCATATCTAGTCCCTGTAGCTCCTGTTGGAGATACTGAATTTAACCACCACACACAAAGCATTGCACAATGGTTGATTGCACAGTACACAGACAGTAAAATCATATGTACATGCATTGGTCCCTTTAAATAAAGTGCAAAGAACAATCAAGTACATTTTAGATTCTGCAGAACAGAATCAACTAAATTACATGAAGCCAGCAGTTAATCGAAGACATATCTTATCAACCAGAAATGGAAGCCATAAGGAATACATTCAAATATAGCAAGAACTGAACTGAACTATATTCTGCATAGACATGGATGTTATGTTGTACAGGGTGTGGGAGTTATAAAGTAAACCAATGGCAACAGAGTATACTTGGACCCTTATTATGGCATTGGAAAGCTCTCAATAAATCCAAATAGCCTTGTCGTAAACCACAACTCGAACATTGTGATGATAGGCTAATAGTGAAAACAGCAGATTTCACCACGTAGGTTCAGACTTTACATGCAGTGGCATCATGTTCTCACCTTCACATATTGGCATTAACCTTCAAATATAAAAAGGTCCATACCTAAAAGATTTTAATTATCGTTAAGCCTTTTCTAGCATATCAGTAAAGTCACTCCGTACAATGGTGCCTTCTGAGATCAGAGGGTACTACTTTATCAAAAAGAACAAGGAATGCTGTGTCTGAACATTTACCTTTGTTCTTAATGTACCGTACACCTACAGCTCCACACCCATATGGTTTATCGTGTCACGCCTTTTAGCACCTGCAAGGCGACCATGCACATGTTAAGTTTGAATCAAAGTGATCAGTCTGAACACTGACCAACCACTGATGAACCCCAGTGGTGAAACATGAGGAAATGAACCAGTGTAACTAAAGTCACCAGAGGGCTTTAGTAAAACACATCACGCAATCTGGGGTCAACTTTATATTAATCAACAAATTATTTCCCCCTGTTTTACTGTACATCTTTACCATCCTAGCATACCAACTAATGAAAAGCCAACCGAGGATTATGATGGCTTGTTGGTTTAGTGTGCCTGCCTACCATAGATATTTTCCTATGGAGCATACCATGCAAGCACGACGTATCAAGGACATTTGCTGCATGTCATGTAAAGGCAAAATGCCATTTCAAAAATCAAAAGAAAGACTGTCAGAACTTGATAAGAACAGAGTCTATGTGACTCCTCTTCTCCTCAGCTGAATCAGCCAGAGAGCTGAGGAAGTGAGCGTATATAGGGCTGGGTGATACAAACTATGAATTCACTGAGATCTCCATAACAAAAAATGCCATGCTCTGAAAAGGAGAAGTTTCAGCGGATTGGTTGTAGGGTACACTGCTAGTGAGCATTCAACAGCCAATCAGAGAAACACATTTTGTTTCTGGCCGATCACATGGCAACCTTCAAAGACACAGACAACCCAATGGAAACAGAGTTGGTTAACTTAGCTTAACACACTGCATGCTACTGTGAGGAATTATACCTTTAATATTAATAAGTATTTATATTGACCGTGCAGTTGTTAGCTATTTTTTTTCTATTCTGAATCTTCTTTTAGAAAATATTTGGCTTCAGGGAATCTTTAAAGCCACCTGAACTGATTCCTAGCATGGCCTATGGATTGACTGATATGGTAAAAAAAATTAATTGACTATATATATTTTTTCATATCACCCATCCCTATAACCTTAACAGCTACACTTCCACACACTCCAAAATGATCATGTATTTTGACGATGCAGACTTCATATCAAAACACTATACTGACACATGTTGAAGAGGGTCGTGAATAATTCACTTCTGTCCCTTTCACATCATTCTACAGTGTATAGTAAAGCGTCTGCAGTTAATACATCTCAGCACAGACATGCTGTACGAAAGTGTGCAGTGTGTGTTCTGTTCTAATCCTCCATAAGGGAGGAAACAGATTACATATCTGAAAAAGGAAACCCAGCATCATCAAGTCAATGCAATGAGCTGACTGACTCTGCATGACTGACTCTTTATACTGTTGTACTTTTTGTATGCGTTCCCCTATAGTTTCAGAAAAAAAATTATAACATCCAACTCATCTTTTTCCATCAAACCCACTATCACTAATCTTATGATGAATGGGTTTGGGACTCACAAGTGCCTCTCAATGACATCTCAATGATTCTCTTGTGTACCGAGAAGCCGGCTTCATTTCCGTGGTCACAGATTAGCAGTTGTGGATCACAGCTAGCAAAGTTAACATCAGCTAAGGACATTAGCTGACATGCTGTTAACTATTGGCATGCATTTCAATGCCAACATTAAACCACTGTGTACTAATATTCTAACATATTCCTTATTTTTTTTTAGTATATAGCAGACATAACAAGGGTTCTTAGCAGTGAGCACTAATAGTGGGGATAATCATTATTTTGTACCCGAACCATCCCAACAGCTGCCAACAATGCCATTCAGTTACAAATGTATGGATAGCATTGGTTTTCTACTGTAAAGAAAGAGAGCGCTTGCTAAAGTGTTGCCATTAGCTGGGAGGAATAATAATAATTATTATTTTCTTTTTCAAAAGTTAAATATACATTCCACTACTAATGACATGTACTTCACTGCTTTCACATGCTGCTCTTTATGCCTGCAGCTTGCACAGAGCAATGGAAGAGCCACTTGAGAAGATCCAGAAAGCTGGGAACACAGCTTCGGCAAAAGGAAACACAAACGAGTGGAAAGGATATGCCGTTTGTCCCATTATATTGTAGAAGGTGGCGGTGCCCCCCTCACAATCTAACAGCACACCTACACGCTTTGAATTGGGATTGACCAGCACGTTCTCTTTGCTGTCATGCCATGCCGACAGCTTGACGTTAAACCACTCCACGCACCAGGACTGGGCGTTTCGGCCCAGGCGACTGGTGGGGCCTTTGCGGTCGATGCTGCTGTAAGCCAGGCCGATGCCAATGAAGTTGTTGCTGCTCATGCGGACCTCCCAGTAGTGGCGCCCCCTAGAGAAACCTTTAGAGGCCAGCACCTGGGAGCACACAGCGAAGCGTGAAGCATGCTCTGGGTAGTCTGTGTGCTCATCTGACACAGTGGCCTTGGTCAAGCCCTCACTCAATTCGATGCGTCGGTGGGCCGTCTTTGCATTCAAAGAGAGTACTGTGCCGTCTGGTAGGGACAGAAAAAACAAAAGAATATATATATATTAGTAACAAAAACGTTCTATTACCCTCTGAGGGGAAGCTACACGCCAAACCCATATACTTACATTTCAGAAGTTCACTTCGTTTCTCTGCAGATGTTATGTCTGGGGGAATGTCCGGAGTTTCTACAACAGAAGAAAAACAAGTGAATTGTCTTCATGGTAAGGGATAACAAGTGGAAGCTTTACAATGGAGGGTGGACGGTGTCTACCTGGTCTCTCTTTGGATTCAGATTCAGGAGTCCCGCATCGCTGTTGGTTTAAATCCAACAGGTTTTCTTTTGAACCGGCTCCTTTCATTTTCCCCTTATTAGCTTCTGTGGTTTGGGAAGCTTTTTTGGAAGGTCCTAAAAGAAAAATAAATACATTTGTTTTGTTACTGCAGTGTTTAGTGACAGGTAACTGTTATGAACAAGCATTAAATGATTGCACCAGCATTTTCCCTTATTGATATACATAGTATTGCATTAGTCTGAACTAGATATGTCCGATAAACTGAACACCTATGTTAGTTATTAGTCAATTGAAACGGCATGTTTCTTACTTTGTTTCTTCTTTGGGCCTGTGTTGGGTTGATTACCTACACCTGGACCATGGGGCCCTGGGAATCTGGGTCCTGGATGCCATTGAGGCCCTGAAATAGAACAGTGAAGAACAGCCATATTATTCATAAACTGCCAATTGTTAAATGTGTTATTAAATGTTTGTTGTAAAGCATATGTGTTGAACAGAGGAACATACCAGGGCCTGGGTAAGGTCCATATCCAGGGGCAAAAGGTGGTCCTTCGCCTGAGAACATGCCAGATAGTTTCATTAAAATGGTTTCTTTATACAAACAGTGCAGCACTATATTGAGGATATATTTTAACACTATTGCTTTGGCTCCATGGTGTTTTGTGCCCCAAACGGAGCCTTCAAGGCACCACTGCCTGGAAGGCCCTATCCTAGCCTCTGTAGCAGATGAAGGCTAAACATTTGACTTTAATTCAATTTAACTGTGAATTACTTCTAAAAAAGTAAAAAAGGTATGTCCCCAGTGTGGTCACCTACCCTGTGCATGGTGGGGTGGATACCAGCCTGCAGGCGGCCCTCCATAGGACTGACCAGGAGCTGGCCTGAATAATGGATTGATTGGTGGACGGCCTGGACTGTGAGACCTGGGATTTCTTCTTTCCTTTGGGTCTGAAGAATTCCAAAACAGAGAATGTGAAATGGGAAGACATTCTGCACACCCAGAAGTGTTTAATCACATAGTGAAGAATTTTGTTACAAATCGCAAATTGTTACAAAAGATCTGTCAAGTTTGTTCTTAACAGATGTTTAACAGTAATTTTAAAAAAAATGCATAGATTCAGTGTGAACAATACACACATTGACAAACTAAAATCCACATATTGAGCATTTGAAATGCTACAATTAAAACTTCATAGAGATGAACCTACCACGGTCTGGCTGAGTGCTAGTATTTTCTGGGACTGGACCAGCTTTCATATCTGTGAATGGCAAATGGACTGCATTTGTAATAGTCCTTTACAATTTGCCTCCCTCTCAAACACACTAACACATGTGAACAGGAGGACTGCCAACCCAGCTTTAAGTGTCCAACCTGCTCTATCAGCTTAGCCCCTGAATATCCCATGTACCATCATTACACACCTTACTTATATACCACCACCAGAAAAACACAGCGTTGACAAAGTCAACATTTGATTTCCTCTCCAGTATTCCTCACATTACATGAACTCACCCGGTGCAACATTATCAGTGTTATGCTCTGCAACAAAATGGGACACGTAGGGCCTTATTATACTTCCATAATACATCTCGGAATGTAAAATCCTCACTCAAAGTGTCCCCGCACAGTCACCTGGTTTAAGCATCCGTTGTCTGGCCTCCACAGGCTGCTTAAGGACCTCAGTCAGATACTCCTTCAGGGCAGAAGCAAAGGCCTGTGTAGCGATCACCTTCTTGGAGTCCAGGCTGATGCGAGGGTTGAAAGGCTCAAAGTTTGCAGCTGCGGGTAAGTCATATGAAGCCTGTAAGGAAGAACACAATGTTAGTTATTTTGATGGACCAAGGTTTTATTCAAAATGGTCATCATTGGGAATTATGTGTGAAAATAAAGCTGTCAGATTGCACTGTGATAGTTGTAACATGACTTTCATCCAAATTTCACAATGTTATCTGGCCAAACATTTATTAATTATAAATGAAATATTAAAATTAGTACTCATTTAATCCTCAAAGTTAAAACATGCTGAGCCCCTTAGACATAAAGAAGATAGTGCATTATGCTAAATGAAAAGGCCAATATACAAAACCTGCTAGAATATATTTTCCCAGGCAGCTTTTTTCTGTCTCACCTGTAGGAAGGCCAGAGTGTGGGACTGACTCAGCAGACCGTGGATATCTTCTTTAGCTTTGCCGATGCTGTTGATGTTGTCGGTGAACTTCTTGAGGAAAGTCTTGAGCTTGGTCTGACCGCTCTCCAGCTCGCGGTCCACTGCGGTCACAGCATCCTGCTCCTCTCGGCCCAGAATATCCCTCATCTGCTGGTACTCAGCCGCCAAGGTTTTCTTCCTGTCGGTGGCTGAGTCCTAGTGGAGGGGCATGAGAGGATCCATATAGTGTTGTTACTGACTCAGTGTTATGAATGGCAAATTAAACCGCATGAACTATTAAGCTGCTCCTTATTTAAAAAGGCACTGTTTTTTACCACTCGTGTAAATAATACAGTAAATGCCAAGTTACCTTCAGCTTGTTCTGCATGTCACTCATTTGAGATACGATGTTCTCATTCTTCGTAATCTTCCCGTCCAGCAAAGACAACTTCCCTCGCAGATCAGACTACAACACAGAGAAATAGTTTACATTCATTTAATACAGGACACGCACAGAGAATTAGAGCTAAGTGTTCACGAGAATGTAATTGGCCCATCTAGGTCTGTGAACGGTTAACAGTGGAATCCTTTCCTACCAAACAAATAGTCCCTGTAGAAACTGTTGACAGAAATGCTCCGGGTAGGCTATAGCCCAGCCACGTGTAAATAGTTTCAACTATAGGTCAATGTAATGTATCTCTTCTCTTTATTTGGGTTAAATTACCCTTTTACACTTCTAGGGTGAATTTTGACACACTTGCTGGTGTTTCAATACCCATACCTCCCTGTTATTTAGTATGGTATAAAAATATTTAGGATGTCCCAATACATGTTGTCAGATGCAGCATGCCCTACTAATTCCTTTCCTGATTTTCTGTGTGGAAGTCAGCATGCTTTTTTGGCGATTCTGGCCAACAATCTACTACATCACATCGAGGGAGCTTACGAGGGAAAACAACCAGCAATGTGACGGATATTCAAGGGAGAGGCAAGATCAAGGCGTGAAGTAAAAGTATGTCACAGACGGTAAGCCAACTGCATGCAAAACTACATACTTTTTATGAGCAGCTTTATGTAGAATAGTAAAGAGGAAGTGTAGGCAATTTGGAACACAGGGACTGTAAAACACACACACACACACACACGCGCACACACACACACACACACACACACACACACACGCACACACACACACACACACACACACGCACACACACACCTCTTTGAGGTTCCTCTGCTCCTCGGGGGTCTTGAAGGGACAGCCTTTGTGGACCTGTTGGAGGCAGAGGCTGCAGATAGGCCGGCCGTGTTGGGTGCAGAAGAGCTCCATGAGCTTGTGGTGGTCGGGGCAGATCCTCTCCATCAGGTCCCCCAGAGGCTCACTCAGCTGGTGGAGACGGAACACTGGGTTGTCCCGGTGAGGCCTCAGGTGCTCCTCACAGAAAGAGGCCATGCAGGTGAGGCAGGTCTGGGAAGCTTCTGCCTCCATGCAGGCATCACAGCGTACCACCACCACAGCCACTGCCGGGGCCTTGCTCTCCTCCGTGCTCAGTCTGCCCTCGCTCTTGTTAGACCTCAGGTTGAAGGTCTCCACGACGGTGCTGAGGACGGTGTTTTTCTTCAGCTCCGGCTGGGTGGAGAAGGCGGTCCTACACTGAGGGCAGCTGTAGGAGGAGTCCTTCCAGGTGGCCAGCAGACAGTCCTGGCAGAAGTTGTGTCCGCACGGGATGGTCACCGGACAGTGGAAGGGACTCAGGCAGATGCTGCAGGTGAGCTCCTCCTCCAAGCTCATCAGAGAAAACTGACACGCCTCGTCCATTTCGGCCATGATGCGACGTCAGTGAAGGAGAAATTGAGCTGGCAATTTCTGTAATAACAAGTGAAAAAGAGTATTTTACAATGCCACTGTTAAAAGTGGCTCAGAGGAACTTTCAGTTTGTGTTCATTCTAGCGGCCCATTTGGACAAAAGGGTAGTGTTTTTACAACGCCAGCTGTCCTCAAGGTCTTTTCCTGGTTGAGTGTACCCAGACAAAAGGCATAAATTAAAATGATATAAAGATAGCATTCTTCGCACTGATGGTCTTGTTTGCTATGTAAATTAATGATCATCAGAGGAAAATGTTTACTGTTTCAGAAATATTTTAAAGTTCCTAGTAGCTATGTTAAGTTCCTATAGGCTACTGCAAAATGTGTCTGGTCCAGTGTCTGGGCAGACAACTCACTAAGGCCCACACTTGGCACACATATACAGCAATAGATTACAGTCAACAGGTGGTCCAGATCTGGTAGCATATTGTCTTTGAAGCTATATTCAGGTTTTTTTTCTTCATCCTAGACAATCTGAGCGTCACCTGTGTCAAGTGCATGGCCCCTAGACCAACGTTTAAAATTTTTCACACGTTACATAGGAAAGTTCTTAGTGGCTATACGAATAAATAAATTGCTATTGAATTTGACATTCACTGAGACCATGTAGTCTATACCGTAAATACAACCCTCTTCAGGACAGGCAAGGGTCAATGTGACGTCAGGCGAGGCTGTGAGCAGAGAAACGAAACTTAACTTGTGAACTGCGGGGAAAACGAAACTAAAAAGGTCGGTCCCAAAACAACATTTAATCACATTGTCGACGTGTCTTCACTAGTTTGGCGTATACTTATATTCCATATAACAGTAGTATTCAATAGAATTGCGCACAATATTAAAATTAAACATCGTTTTTAATATTAAATCGTAGGTTGTAGGCTACATTGATATGTTCCTATTTTAAGACGAGGTTCGACGTTACGGCGCGACGCCGAGTTTGATATTCAAATGTAATTCACACCTTTAATAACCATACACAAGCAAAAAAAGGTAAACATACCTTGAGCCCTCGAGTCGAATGTAACAGCAGGATAACCACGTCGTTAGGTCCTCTTCAGCGTCACACAGTGGGTTTGTTTGAGCGAGTGTGGTGCTGAGTAATGTTTGAGTGTGCGAGACAGACTGCGCAGGTTCACTGGGGATCCAATATAATACACACAGCTGTGGCCACAGTACGAAGGTGGAGTTATCGAGGGACATAACAATAAAAGATAGGCACATACAATTCAGGTGAGAAAGGACATTTTCGACAATAGCCTAGATTTATTGGACTTATTACAAAGCTAAATTCTTAGGCTATATGGGCTATTACAGATTTGGGTGTTTAAATAGTGTGAACATTCAGTCAGCTCAGCTGTGGTTAACCGGTTTGACAGCAATTCTAACCAGTGGCAAATGAAATGTTAAGGTCTCAGCTATATGTAGAAATGTTCTAATAGCCTACACACACACACACACACACACACACACACACACACACACACACACACACACACACACACACACACACACACACACACACACACACACACACACACACACACATGTTTTTTTCTAAATTAGATGATTTATGATTAAAATCATGTTTTGCATTTGTGCCAACCAGCCCAATCACAGGGTTGGTTCTTGGCACTGCTGGCTCGCGTTAGCTGGTTGGTTGCTACAATGTTAAAATGCTATAGTACAAACTAGAACAAAAAATGACTGTAGAAGTGTGTCTGTCTTAGTACTTTAAACATTAACTATTTTAAAACAAATATAATTAATTTGCAATATGAATATTGTAAAGTTGTTTAAGTATGTTTAAGATTGTTTAATCCCTCAAAATAATCCAAGAACGCAGATTTTTTCTAATTGCCCATTTTGGCAGTAGTGTTGTTTTGTTTTTCTTCTTTTCTTCCTGAACCCAATGCCCCAAACCACTGTGGCGTCCCCTAGTGGGGAAAGTAAATTGTTAAATAGCATTGTTTTAGAAATATGAATCATAACAAGATATAATAAAATACATTATATAACACACACACTGTGAACATTGCAGTGGTGTCACTGTTTTTAAATTTAAATTGCATTTCAGTAGCTTGGCTTTTTCATTGTGTGCATGAAACCCTGTGTGTGGACGTGAACGTGACATGTTCACCTCGGTTCACCAAGCTAGATGAACTGATTAAACCAGTATTAACTTCCCAGGACCAATACAGTGTGTTGCTTTTTGTATCATTATTTACATTTACCCTATATAATATCACACAAAATGAAATTAAAATAACAAAATAATCAAAATTGATCTGCATGCTATCTTGAATTAAATGAAATAGATTAGAGACAATCCAGTCTATTTGAACAGCTAAACTACCTTTTTAAAGGGCCATTATAACACATTAGAGTCATTTTGCACCCGCCAGAAATTGATCTGAAGCCCTATCTTGTTGCTTAACCTTCCTCTCGTGTTAGGGTCGCCACCGACCCGTTTTGGTTTTCAAATGCATAAAAGAACCACTTACATTTTGTTTATTGCTTCAAAATTTCTTGACTTTGTCAGGAACCTCTATTTCAACAAAATAAAAAAAATAAAAAATGTTTCACTTAATTATAAAATGCTCTGGTGGAAATTATAACACTGGTGGTGTTAGGGTCGTTTTCGACCCGGTTATAGAATAAGATGTAAAAAACAATAACTAGAGCCAAAACTGAAATCTTAAGTGCACTGTCAGCCAACACAATGACAGTCAGCTCCTCTCCCAATCATGTGAGCTCTGGGGGGGTTATCATTTTGACTTTTTTTGCCCTTATACCTGCATAAAAGCGAAACAAACAGAAGGGCATATCCAGACATGTGAAGTCAATTCAGTATAGAGTTAGTGACTTGCAGAGTGCACATCTCCTATTTGCAGTATTCAAAAATTAGGAGATATACAGTGAGCCAAGTTCTGGATCATGTTTTTGGTGAAAATGGCCACCTGATTCTAAAAATAAGAGGTGTCAGGTCTGCCGAAGCACTAAGGTCAGAAAGATAAACGGATTGTGCTTTACCTCCAAATATCTCTGCAAAGAACACTAAAAGTGTTGCTTTTTGTCACACATATGTACACACACACATACACATGCACACAGAGACTTTTACTCTGTTTCTTTTTACTAGTTTTGGAGCTAGTAATTGATTTCGATTAGTTTGATTTGTTGATTGGTTGTTGTTTATTTGACCTTACAAATCTATATTTTGTGTTGTGACTTGTTCTGGTTTTCATTGTGTGTTTGTATAATGCTGAAATAAAAGTTTTTTTGCTCTTTTCTGAAATAAATATTTATGGGTCGTAATTGACCGGTAACACCATAGATGTTAAAAAGGTCAATAATATTAATATGAAAAAATAAATAAAACACATTTTGTTAAGAAATGTGTTCTCATACCCCTCAGTAATAATCAGGTAACACAACAACCAAATATTTATATATATGATTCTCTTAAGGTTCATTTTACCATTTTTTAAACTGAAATTGAGGCGCATACTGACAAAAAAAGGCCCAGCCTCCTCCACCAAAACTATTAAAAACAATATTTTCATGGATAAGGAAGCCTAACAATGTAACCAAGAGATGAGAAACAAAAAGGATGATAGATAATTGTTTTTAGTGTTTTTTACAGCTGATTTCAGACACGGGTCGAAACCGACCCGCTAACACCATGGATGGTAGCAGAAAGTTAACACAGGAGGAAGGTTAAATGTTTTTTCTGCCTCAAAATGAATTGATATAACATTCACAAGGATTAAATGAAATAGATAAGAGCCAATAAAGACTTTTACCAGCTGAAAATACAATTTAAAGGGCCATTATAACACATTTGAGTTTTGCTCCTGCCAGAAAGTGGAACGATTCAAATAGCTCAATCTAACTAGTTATGTCGAGCTATTTGAAATACTTATGTTTTATTTGTTTGCCAATAAACCTCATTTGCAATTTATGATTGCATCGCTATATGATATTGCCATCGGTGTTTGAGTGTATGTATAAAAAATGTGTATTGTGAAGCGCCTTGTGACCCTGGTCTGTGAAGGGCGCTATATAAATAAAGCTTACTTACTTACTTACTTATTTACTCCAGAATTTTAGTGAAGTAGAAGTTCATAGCATCTTAATACTTCTTAATTAAAGTACCTCAAAATTAAAGAGTACAGCAAACTAAATGTAGATAAACTTATTTATGATCCATCACTTACTTCAGAATGCACTGAGTGACACATTTGAGGTTATTTTATTAATCATAAAGGTTTACAAGTCAAACACATTGGTAGCTGAGATACAGTAAAAGCTGAAATGCAGACAAAACCCTCTTGTATCATGTTCACTTCTGAGTTTGCCCATTCACAATCATTCTGAATGTTGTTCACAAAACAAACTAACATCCTGACAAGGAAGCCGTATTGTAATTGTGACTGGCAGGGGTTTCCACATTAACTTTATACTGTATTTATTTACACAAAATTGTGACGCCGCAGCTCCAAATCTCTTTACTTTCAGGACTCAGTTGCTGTTGATGTGTGGCTTTTCAGGATGCTGCATGTTGTTTTGCCCACTGAGCTGGTTAAGGTCACTCAACAGCCCTGCAAACTGCTCCTCCTGTGTACACATAGCCACAACAGCCATCAATATGTCTCCCATTGACTTCCTCATGTATGCAGTTCAACTGTTGTATGCTGTCCTGCTTTCAACATATGGGTTTCTACCACACTATCTCCATAATATACTATACTATACTGTTTCTTTTTATGGAAAAGTAAAAAAAAAAAAAAAAAATGTTGAGTTCCAACTACAGTTCAGACAGAAACATTTAAAATAGCATAAAAAACACTCAAAATATTGTTTTAGTTTAGATTTGAATCAGGTTATCCACTGTATAGAATTGAACTAAAAAAAGCATGCTGAATGTTGAATGGTTCTTCTAAGTTCATTGCAGTTTTGACTGATATGTGATGATAAACTGTAGATAAAAAGTCAATTGTGAGGTCAACTATTCCTTTAATAATAATAATAAGCTTTTCTTACCAGTACGTTCATTCGCTCGGCTGCTGCAACAGCAACATTTAGCTTCCTCTCATCTTCCTCCCTCTCCTCCTCAATCACACCCAGCCTGTGACACGTGGACAGAACATATCCTCATTTGTGTCAAGAACGGAACACCTCAATAACAAATTACATTGTATATGACATCTAATAATGTAATGGTAATAAGCACTAAATTAGAACACAGCCTAGCCCAGCTTTTTTTATTGTTAGCTTGTTATAAGAATTTAAAGTTATTAAGTGGGAAAACACAAAATATGCAGTATGAACACACGGTACAGATGCTTGATGAACACATACAGTAGAATGCATGCACTATGAAAAATACTTCATATGAAAACTGAATGCAATTGCTGACAAATGGAAACATGCACGTTATAATGTTCATATAATTCTACTGTGTTACCTGAAGGTGGCACTGGCGAGCTGCTCTTCTCTTGCGGCCAACACATTCCGTAGCTCGTGCACCTCAGCCTGCAGCACGACATTCTGGTCCTGGCTCTGCATGATGAAGTCCTCCAGACGCTTTGCCATGTCCAGCTCACGCTCCGTCACCTGCTCTATTCCCTGACGAAGCTCTGACAGCTCTTGAGCATGCTGGCATGTGCGGTAAAAAAAAAATAATTTAAAGTTTATAAAATGAAATAATAATGTAATCATACACTTGACACCCAGTATTTTGTCACTTTAGTGGGTTGTAGGTTAGACATACCCTATCCAGTAAGTTGAAGTGCTCATTCTCAATCTTTATCTCACTTGACTCCCCGTTTTCGTTGACTTTGATCCAGGGAACTGGCGCATTTTGACGTCTGATACTGGCACTCTGAAAGAAGATGAGGGATTGTCATACATAATGTGGCCTTACAGAAAAAGATTATGTTTTTATTGAGTTATTAATTGCAGTGGCATGAAGACATGACCCACTGAGCTCAGTAGAGCTAAATATCCGAGCTAAGTTCACAGTTCCTCTTTTGCACTCACAGTATTTGGTAATGTGATATTTGGTTGGTTGATTTCGGTGCCTTGCTCATTGTCAGCTGTTTGCAGAGCTTCAGAACTTGTCTGCCTCTTTAAGGCATGTTTTGCGTGTCCGGGACGTCTGTGTGGAGCACTTTGAGTTCTGGAGACTGGCCTTCTCTCTTTCTCTCTCATACTTCTCCGCCTGCCTTCTCTGTTTAATGGATGAATGAAAGTATTAATAATATTCAAGTGCCATATATCCCTGATGACATTTAGAAAATCTGCACATAAGAGGTGTTTCACTAACATTTACTTATTGCAGTAAAGCAAAGTTAAACAGTACCTATGTTGCACATGGTGCATATGATATTCTAAATGTTCTTTAGGAAAATCTTTGAACACTTGCATTGTTTCGGATACAAAATGTAAAGCGTTCACCCTTTCTAAAATCCAAAGTGATTGCTTATTTCCTGTCTAAAGAGGTCTTATATACAATTCATCCACTTTCAGGAGTACAAAAGCTTTTTAAATTGCAGTTATGGTTATTAACACCTTAAAAGCCATATTGTCTGAGGCGAGTGACAGACAAACAACTATCATACCCATCTCGTAGGCCTTTGGAGTCCACAGGAAGCTGCTGGAGGGATGGCTGGTGAGGGCTGTACTTGCTCAAATCCTTAGGAGGAATGTACTCTGGTTTGGCTTGAACCATTTGGCTGCAAGAAAGAGCCTGATTAAGTAACATGTAACAACGCCATGTTGAAGTTCCTTAGAGATCACACGTCGCAAGTCACGTCACGAGTAAGTCAAATATGATTTAGGCCTCAAACGTACCTGCTAACTATGATCCGAGGTGCGTCAGGGCCCAGCGAATCTGTTATCTGGTTCAGAATTGAAGGCAGAGGGTGCACCTTGTCAATTGTGTCCTGAAGAAGAAACAAACTGCATGTTAGTTCCCTTTTTAATATAATATTCAAACATGTGCTCAGTATCTTGATATCTCTTGAATGGATGAGAAAAATGTCGTTAAGGCAAGCTTTACGTGAAAACAGCTTTAAGAGTCCGTTCTGACTGACTGTATCCAGCTATTCTGGACGATTGAAACCGTTCTGTAAAACATTTTTTAAGGAAGTTTTTAAGAAGAAAATTTGGTGTATTAGTCACAAGCCTCATTTATCCCCGCCTACATGGTCGGACAAGACTTTCGGACCAGCTAGGTCTTTTCTAGCATAAGCAAGACAATAGATTTATGGGGGAACAGCAACCAGGCCAAAAATTGTAAACAAATGTATTTCCTGTGTATCAGAGTCTTCAAATGTACTCATGGGGAATGGAATATACTGTATATAGTAAGCGTATACATCTAATGGTCCAGTCCTACACAAGCTATCTGACAAAAACCTATAGAACTAACTACGAAACTAGATTCGTGTTTAATTAGTCCTACCTGGTCCCGCCGATAGACGATGTCTACCAGCAAACCGTGCAGCACAGCCAAGCGCAGAGGCAGGTCCACATAACCATCGAAGGAGGTCATTGTCATTTCAGTGTCTGAGTTGGACACTGTTTGTAGAAAGCCCCTCATTCCAGCCCAGTGCTGCTGCAGGAACTCGTTCATAAAGAGCATGTATTCCTCCTTCTCACCAAACCTAATACAGAACACTTGTATTTTTTAGTACGTCAAAATAATGTTTTACTCAGGTAAAAAATGCACAAAAGTATTTGAATTTTGTCTCCCCAGATAAGAGGCCACTCACAGGGTGAAGTTGGCCAGATTCTGGATGACTTTGGCAGTCAAGGTGAGGGTGCGCAGGGTGTTTGGCTCTGGATAAGGCTGGGTCAGACCAAACAGAGAAGGACTGAGAACAGCGGGACATAAGAAGCGAAGGAAGAGTGAAGCAGAGATGAGGCGCTGGCCAATCTCTGGTCTGCCCTGGTCTTCACACAGCTCCACCCAGCTGGAGAAGATCTTGTTCAACTCTTCAGGAAAGGGTCTGCGGGGAAAGAAACATCTCAAGTATCAGCCCTTTGAATTTGACTTTTTTTTTTTATCAGATGGATTACCACTACTGGCCTCAAATATAATCTTTCTTATTTCATGCCTTTTTCTATGATCTCACCCATGGATCTCAATAATCTTTTGCACCACCTCCTCACAGGTGTCCTGTAAGTGCTTCTGGTTGTTGGACAGTTCAGACACAAGGCATTTACGAGGGTCAACTTCACAATTCTCTACTGAGACGTAAAGACGGTTGATGAAGTCCCCTGTAATAAAAAAAAGAACAGATAAGCACAGAGTATAATGAAAACAAAGAACCAACCAATAGCAATTCCAAGAGGCTACTTTTACCATTGAACTACCTTACCTAGTGTGTCAATGAGGTACTTCTGGCCAACCAGCTTCATATAATCATCTATGGCTTTAGTGGCCAGTGTGTTCTCTCTGAAGATCAGTGCCTCCCTCTCTCCAAGACGCTCCACCTCTGCATTGCCCAAATCAATGAGGAACTCCTAAAGCAAACACATGAAATTCAGAAAAACACGTTGGAATTTCAAACTAGATGCTGTTGTTTGTTTGCATTTTCTTTGAGACTCATTCTTCACCTTTGCTTTGCCAATACTCTGCAGTACATGGACGAGAGCTCCGGCCAGTTCTTCCTTCTCCTTCACATTCAGAAGGGGCTCCAGGTTCCTGCACATTTCCACATAGTGCACCGTCACATACTCGGCAAACTCTTTGTATTTCTCCATGGGTAGCACCTGCAAATTCTGGAAACGGGCCTTGATGCGGAGTGAAGCCTGTGGCCCCAAAAGGTCTTTGGTCCCCGCTGTGCCTGAGGCCTTGTACGGAGTGATGGGATACCACTTCTCCTGAAAGGTCCTCCCTCGGATCTCAGCGAGAGGTATGGCCACGCTGCCCAGAGGGTGCAGGCTAAACTCGTCTCTGGAGTGGCGCTTCTTCTTGGGGTCTTCTTCGCGGAAGATGTGCAGTGTGATTTGGTTGACACAGGGCAGGTTGTCTAGCTCGAAGAATTCCCCCCAGAATAACGGACACCCTCCAACCACACCTCCACTGGACCCCAGGCCGCCCGCAGATCCAGTAGAGCTGTCCCCTGCCAGACTGGAGCGGACAGACGGCTTGCCAACAGCTCTGCTGCTGGTGCGGGCGAACAGGGTACCGTCTAGGTGGACCTCGCAGTAATAACGCCGCTTTGGTGGCAGATCCTTTGCTTCATTTACCCACAGACTCAAGGAGTTCTCTGTGCGTTCGATGTTATCCTGTGAACAATGATTAATTTAGTTATTTTTATTAGCATTTTTATTTTGCATGGCCCATTTTTAATACAAATGGTTGATGGCTTACCTTGTTGGGCTGGGCAGCCCGCCTCAAGTCTTCAATCCAACGGTCACGTTCAGCAGCTGAGGTGCAGCCAAAGCAGTGAGTGTTCTCAGAGTTGATCACCTATACGTACATTGAAACCAGCAGGAGATTATTAGCATTGATGGATATGGGGGTTTCTGTCTTTGTTCTGACACAATGGGAAGAACTGTATAATACTCCTTTAAAACCTCAATGAGAATCTTTGGCAGAATGCAGTACTAGACAAAGTGTACCTCAAAGCAGTACTTCTCCCCCAGAATAGAGCTGTGGACCGGTCTGATGACAGTGCTGGTGTCTGAGCTCAGATCTAGAGTCCCCAGTGCACCAACTGGAATAGACACTGACTCCCGAGAACCATAGTGCCTTAGGAAGAAAAAAGAGTACACCAAGTCCAAAAGTGTCAAATTCAATAATTTGTAGAGGCTGATAAAATGACACTAGCACTATGTAAACCCTCTTTGGTACAGACATTTGTGTCCTCCTTAGGACGAATTGAAATAACTTTGCTCGCCTCTTAACTTTTCATTTAGTCGATCCCAGGTAAAAAATGTAAATGTGTTTGTTACTTTAGTTTATGACCAAAACGGATGACATTCCTCAGCTGTGAGTTTTTTTTTCTTCTATATGGCTAATGTTAGCATCCTAACATGCTAAACTAAGATGGTCAACATGATAAACATACAGAGACAGCGCAACAAAAAGTTTGGAATGTCCAAGCACTTATTTGTCTCCAATGTCTCTACCTGCTTCCTTTGTTTAGACCTAGGTTCAGTTGGGGGTTGCTATTCCTCTTAGCCCTGTTCTCGAGACGTCGCTTAATCAGTGCCTAAGGGTGAAAAAGGCAAGCATGGGTTTGATGACAATTATGTATTACATCAACAGGAAATGCAGGGGTAGCAGAGAGATTGATATCTCCAGTGTGTACTATACTCACCCTCACACCGCCATCTTGGTTTTTTGGTCGAGGGCCACCAGGCAGGCCCACATGGTCAGGGCTACATTCTGAGGATCAGGAAAAAATCAATACTTTGATAATGACAATGTATCGAATATGTAATTTTATGTCAATGTTTTTTTAGTATTGTGAAGTGTTAAGCAATTATGTACATATAAATATACTGAAGCTTCTCTCAGTGAAGGTATTTTTGAATATTTCAAATATATTCTTACTTTTTTTATTATTATTATATTATATTTATATAAGTAATTTGTCATCAAACATCCAAACCAATTGTTTGTTTGGCACTCCATTAGTTCAAACCTTTTCTCAAATGAAATTTCCAGTAAATATTATGTGTCATCTGTGCTCCAACACCACTGTTAGGACTCGTATCAGCCCTTCCACTGAAGACAGACTACACTCTCAAAACATTTGTCAAGGCTGTAATATTAGCAAATACTTTCAGATTAGGCCATGCAGGAGGATGTGGTTTTTAGCTGGACCTGCAGCTACTTAAGTAAAGTTTATTGGTGATGTGTACTTCGCTATACATTTCCTACTGTTGAAACATGTCTGAAGCTTTGTAGAGGATACAATTAGAAGGCAGAATCACATTTTGCCATGATTGCCTCTGAGTGGTCTCCTCCAGTTTGTTAACCCCTCCAGTTAAAAGTTAAGACACCAAAGATGTGAATATAGATATTACAACGCATAGTGCTGCCAGGCAGATTGTCTTTCCGTTTTGCTCACCCAAAGCCCCGCCACAAACAATCCAGCGCCTAAATCCCATCATTTAGTCCAGAGGTGTGCCCCAGTCGTGTTGCTTTAATCTTTGTTCCTTTTAAGATGAGCCCCTCTTCATTCACGGTTGTGTTGATGGTGTCACCAAACCAACTAGCAAAAACCAATGTAGGATCAGTCACTTCTACAGTGCAGCCTCAGAGCTTCTTCTAAGACGAGCACCGGAGTTGAATGGTATAGCAGATAGTGACTAGATGATAGTGACCTCTCTCTCTTTCTCTACGAGCTATCATTGGAACACCCATACACGATGCTATCTTCCCCAAAAAACGTAGGGGAAGCAATTTGACAGTCACTCGCACGCATAATCGTTCAGCTATTTCCTCTGTGACTGTCTGCAGAATCATACTTAGTGTTGCTCTGATGTCAGTCGCTGTAAGGCTGCTCAAGTCAAGTAATTCTAGCCCAATATCACAACTCATGGTTCATTAATGATCTTTCTCCTAAGATCCTTGGTGTGTGTGTGTGTGTGTGTGTGTGTGTGTGTGTGTGTGTGTGTGTGTGTGTGTGAGAGAGAATGGGAAATTAACCTGTTTCGATATCTATGAGGTTCTGCATGCTGCCGTTGGACAGGCAGCTGCTGACGCGGTTTCGGGTCCAAAATGTTGGCTGAGAAAAAGACACACACACACACACACACACACACACACACACACACACACACACACACACACACACACACACACACACACACACACACACACACAATTGAAGACTGTTGGTGTTCTTTAGTGGAAGTATAATGCTTTCTATTTACTATAAATAATTTCTCACTTTTGCAACATGTCTGCAGGACTAATATACTTTTGGTTAACCAGGTTACTAGGCATTTTGTAAGTATGTGTGTGTTGGTACCTCTTCCTCTGGAGAAATAAGAATTTGTCCATCTTCAAGCATACAGTTGCTAATGTCCCATAATGGGACCTCCTGAGGCGGGGCCCATTGTAGTCTTGGGAGGGCACAGCTGGCTGCTTCGTCCACATCTGCACAGACACACACACACACACACACACACACACACACACACACACACACACACACACACACACACACACACACACACACACACACAAATCATTACACATCTTACAGAGCATTAGCATTGTTGAAAGCAGTCAGTCCACACCATAGATACAATTACATTGTGGACACATTGTGCAAAAAATCAAACATAATTTATCTCACTCTGGAGAAACGATTCTAAAATTAAATCAAAACATTACAGGAAGATAATTGAAGTCACATGCTGGCCCTTTTTTTGTTTTTTATTTTCGGTAATTATGGAATGATTGCACTTATCTATTTCAACACTTGGCCACTCCCATGTGTGGAGTAGCTTCTGATGCTATCTTTCTCTTTTCATGACACACCAGGATGAGCTGCGCACATCCTGTGGTTTCTCTGCAGATTTTTCTTCATGTAGACATAAACATATATTTGCATCGCACCTTAGGTTCAAACCTTTTCCTTTTTATTAAGCCTCATTGGCATGATGGTATGCATCTTTTGTTATAGTACAATCATTTACTATTTGTTTTAGTAGGACTTATTACTTATTACTTAATAAGTAATAATATTACTTATACTTACTTAAAGTATTACAGCCTTGTTTATCATGACAGTGCGAAGAAAGTCGCACATACCCCGCCTATTGCGGGACAAAAAAAAGGAAACCGTGCCCACACAACATGCGCTTACCATTTTGTGATGCGTCAACAAAAAATTGTGCCATAAATTCCTTTTATGTGGGGTTTCACATTTTACTCTAATTTCATGTGTTTAAAACGTATATCAAACTCTATAGTTCCATCAACTGTTAATCTCAAACATGAAACTTTCAAAGCGTAACAAAGCCAACACAGTTTACGTCTCTTTTTCTAGATTAGGTGTACAAGTACCTGGCAGTAAGTTAGGAGTGCTGCTCCGACTCTGCAGCCTGGGCCTTTTCAGCTTCTGGGACACGGACCTCAGGTACTTTTTCAACAGCGCTCCCCCTCCTCCTTTCTGTGGAGGATCTGTGTTGGAGACCCCTGAGGCCTCTGTGGCAGCAGCGGACGATGAAGCTGCGTTGGCTGAGCTGGCCGAAGGAGACAGGGTTGAGAACAGGGACCCGGGAGGCTCGGACAGGGCCCTTCTGAAGGGGTTCTTTCTGGTTCCCCCTGTACCTTTCTCTGGCTTGGCTCCCCCCTCTCCTCCACCTTTCCCGCTGGATGAGTTGGGGTCCTCGCTCAGGGCTTTACGCCAGTTCTGCATCTTGTTCCATTTGCTGGTGGAGGCCTTCTGGAGCCTGTCCAGTGTAGAAGGAGCAGAGGCCCCCGCTGATGATGCTCCTCCATCTCCTTCATCTCTCACCTCATTGAGCGCCCCCTTGGAGCCCGTGTGCCACTTGTACGTGTTGAGGGGGTCGCAGCTCTCTGACGGTGGTTCTGCTTTCTGCTCTCCTTGAGGAGGCTCCACTGTAGATTCTTTATCATTCTCTGCTGACCCCTGCTCCTTCGCTGGTTGTGGTTGAGCTGCAGGCTCTAAATCTTTCTCCTCGGTGCCCATTTGAGATATTTTTAAGGTGTGGGACTCAAGTTGTGTCTCTCCTCTTAAGGATGCATCAAAGAAAAAGAAAACTTCTGTGACAAGTATAGTGTCATAGGAGACCTGGCCTGATCCCCCCCTTCTGAATGGAGACTGTCTGGGAGATGAGCACCAACGATGACAGAAGTTTGTCCGCGCCTATACTCTGGTTCTGTCTCACTGCTTTCTCTCGTTTCCTGTCTTGCCAAATGTCATCCGACAACACCACGCGACTGGCTGCTCTGAATGTGGTGGTTGCTCTGCTGCAGCTCCTCACTCCTTTCACTCACTGGGCCCCGCATGCTTCCTCATCAAATATCACAGAGAAGTTAACCTTTGTAAATAAATCTCACAGTTTTTTCCTCTGCTGTGTATGTTTTCACTCAATACTTCCCTTCTTCCTCACTTCCTGTTCTGCTTCATTGTCTTTGAAGGTTTTTTTTTTCTGCTAAATGAATGTATCCCTCTCTCTCTCTCTCTCTCTCAATCTCTCTCCCTCTCTCTCTCTCTCTCTCTCTCTCTCTCTCTCTCTCTCTCTCTCTCTCTCTCTCTCTGATGTATTCTTTAAACACATCAACCAGGATGTATCGGATAAATCCAACTTTTCACTTGAATAGTAACCAAACTCCAAAACATTTACCCATATGCACTCTTTCAAAATGTGTGATTTGATGTAGAGACCTCCTGTCGTTTTATTTTTTTATTTTTTTAGTTTCAATGTTTGTCTGTCAGTTATTGAGTCATCATTTATTTGGTCTCAGTATGAGTGTGAGAAAATGTCGTTTTAACATTCTGCGTTTATGTAAATGATGAAGATTGAAGAATTACAAGAATACAACTTCACTTCTAACACTTTTTTCATCCCCCTGTCTTTCTATTATTTTTCTTCTCTTTTTTTAACGATTGAAGTGTTGACTGAATGGGTGCCAGACAGTATCCACTAGTACCTGCTGTGGGTGTATGGACTGTTGACTGTTAACTGTTAAGATTGGTTTCCTGTCGATGCAAGGCAACGCTTCCTGCTGAGATCGGTTTGTCAGACACTGAAACCACTTCCTGCGCTCATGTTGCTCTCTGCTCGTACACACCTGCAAACCTATGTGCCAGTGGGGTGAGACATAACCCAATACTGTTAGCCAATGCCTCATGGTAAAATACAAATGCATAAGCAGGTTTCAAATGCCACTGCATTACTGTACATGTTATATCTATTGAAGACATTCACATTTATACACTGGACGGATAACGTATTTTAAAACTACATATAATTGGTTCCATCAGTTACTTGAACGTAAGCGTCAAATGATTGTCGAAGGGTCACCCCGCAAAACATTCATACAAGCTTAAAAGTTTTTATTTTATTTGAAAGAATTTGTTGTACGAGGATAATGGGAGTGACATTTTTGTCTTGTTGCATTGTGGCCCTCTGGTGTCTGTGCTATGGTATTGATACCGTCCTATACAATTTGGAATGGGATTTTGCATTGACTTTGAAACTGCAATGATAAGTTATGAATAAATGTGTTCTACACCGAAAAATAAATCAGCATATAGATAAATGAATAATATTAATATAATATTTTGTATAGGATTAATATTTCTGCAAAATAAGCTTGCGCCACTTTTCTTTTCCATTCTCCTCCACTGATCATGATGTAAAAATGACAACCCTTTATTTTAATATCACACAAGACTAATGTAATGGTCTCATGCAGGGGTACATTGAAGTGGAATAGGTCTTGGCTAACAGAAGAACGTGTAAAACCTAAAGAGCACATACATGTTGTTGCCTTATATGTATGATACCCTTTAAGCCTCCTTCATTGCTATGTGTTGTAACTTCTGACATTGCCCAGCAGAGGGCACTGCACATCCATTTTAAATGTTCCACTCCAGTAATAAGTAGATCCATGTCTTTTTTATTACAAACATACAATATTTTCTGACGTCTGCTTTTAAGCTATTGATCCGGTGAGGCATAACTCCAAACCCTGCTGCACAGCGTATGCGTGCCTACAATTTTTGTTCTCTAAATAATTCCTATCAATGAAGATACATTTATATATCTGTAATTGTAATCACTACATGAATATATCATTTTGAGACCAGCTTTGTAGGCCTTAAACTTGCCTTTCCCTAGCATCCAAGAACACTGAAAATGTAACTCCCAAAAGAAAATTGTATGAACCTGGGATGTCACATTAACTTGAAGTATTTATCTGTTGCCCATTGAGCAATACTGTACATCTTTCTTTATGTTGTGTGTGTTTTCACTCTAATTCTGGAATACTCCCTTTGCTGAACCACTGAACAACACACACACACACACACACACACACACACGCACACACACACACACACACACACACACACACACACACACACACACACACACACACACACACACACACACACACACACACACACACGCAACTTGATGACCTTAATTCAGTCTGAGCCAAAACTGTGATATTGAATTGGACATCCTGTGTTTTGTGGTAAGGGTGTGACTGGTGTATTACTTTGTTGTACTGGTGGACCTTATGTGACCATACAAGTAACATTTTGTCCCCTTTTCATGTAACGGTGGTTGTGCTTTGACGCTTGGTGTTGGGACTGACCTTGGTGTCAGCTGTGCAGTTTTCGACAAGCCCTCCCTTCTGAAACACAATCGCCTTAATCCTATCACCCAACCGCCATCTCTTACATAATTAGGATGTGAGTGTATTAAACTCTGAGAAATGAACAGAGGCGTACCCAGGCCACAGCATGATACAGACACATCGGTGCAACAGCAGAGTGAGCACTCACGTTTGAAACACACATGCTCGAAATGAGGATGAGTTATGTTAATTCAAGTGTTTTTAGTATATCAGATGTGTTCATGCAAATCTAAAAACAACTATATTTGATTGGATGAAGCGCTTACATGGAGTTGTCTTTTTCCTTTTCCTTATTATTATTATTTTTTTCATTTTGGGACAGTTATTCCCACCCCAGCATTGATTACAGCTGTAAAGGGCTTATTGTCTCAGTTTACACTACTTAGGGGGTTATCGGCATCTTGCTTAGGTCACACATCTTTGACAGTAGATGAGACCAATGACGCTCGCCTGCATAAGACACCAGTTATTTATAATTCTTTTGACCCTGTTTCCCTCTGGTCGTATCAGTAACCGAAGCTCCAACCTATCACCTACAAATAAGGTGGACGCATTTGCATGAACAATTTGGAGAAATTTTTACATAGGCTAGAGCTCAGTATACAAGTTGTTTTGTCTTGGAGACAGCTGACTATTCAACCGAAAGCCTGGAGATACAGTATCTCACAAAAGTGAGTACACCCCTCACATTTCTTCAAATATTTCATTATATCTTTCCATGCGACAACACTGAATAAATTACACTTTGATACAATGTCAAGTAGTCAGTGTACAGCTTGTATAACAGTGTAAATTTACTGTCCCCTCAAAATAACTCGACACACAGCCATTAATGTCTAAACTGCTGGCAACAAAAGTGAGTACACACCTAAGAAAAAATGTCCAAATTGGGCCCAAAGTGTCAATATTTTGTTTTGCCATCATTATTTTCTAGCACTGCCTTAACCCTCTTGGGCATGTAGTTCACTAGAGCTTCACAGGTTGCAACTGGAACCCTCTTCTACCCATTCATGACGACATCAAGGAGCTGGTGGATATTAGAGTCCTTGCGCTCCTCCATCTCCCGTTTTAGGATGCCCCAAAGATGCTCAATAGGGTTTAAGACTGGAGACATGCTTGGCCAGTCCATAACCTTTACCCTCAGCTTCTTTAGCAAGCCAGTGGTCGTTCGGAGGGGTGTTTGGGGTCGTTATCATGTTGCAGTACTGCCCTGCAGCCCAGTTTATGAAGGGAGGGGATCATGCTCTGCTTCAGTATGTCACAGTACATGTTAGAATTCAATGAACTGTAGATCCCCAGTGCTGGCAGCACTCATACAGCCCCAGACCATGACACTCCAACCACCATGCTTGACTCTAGGCAAGACACACTTGTCTTTGTACTCCTCACCTGGTTGCCGCTCCACACTCTTAACACCATCTGAACCAAATAAATGTATTTTGGTCTCATCAGACCACAGGACATGGTTGCAGTAATCCATGTCCGTAGTCTGTTTGTCTTCAGCAAACTTTTTGTGGGGTTTCTTGTGCATCATCTTTAGAATAGGCTTCCTTCTGGGATGACAGCCATGCAGACCAGAATGATGCAGAGTGCGGCGTATGGTCTGAGCACTGACAGGTTGACCCCCCACCCCTTCAAGCCCTTCAGCAATGCTGGCAGCACTCATACGTCTATTTTCCAAAGCCAACCTCTGTGTACGACGCTGACCATGTGCACTCAACCTTCGTAAACTGGGCCGCAGGGTGGTATTGCAACATGATAACGACCCCAAACACACCTCCAAGACGACCAGTGGCTTGCTAAAAAAGCTGAGGGTAAAGGTTATGGCCTGGCCAAGCATGTCTCCAGACCTAAACCCTATTGAGCATCTTTGGGGCATCCTCAAACGGAAGGTGGAGGAGCGCAAGGTCTTTAATATCCACCAGCTCTGTGATGCTGTCATAAATGGGTGGAAGAGGGTTCCAGTTGCAACCTGTGAAGCTCTAGTGAACTACATGCCCAAGAGGGTTAAGGCAGTGTTGGAAAATAATGGTGGCCACACAAAATATTTACACTTTGGGCCCAATTTGTAAAAATTTTCTAAGGGGTGTACTCACTTTTGTTGCCAGCAGTTTAGACATTAATGGCTGTGTGTCGAGTTATTTTGAGGGGACAGTAAATTTACACTGTTATACAAGCTGTGCACTGACTACTTTACATTGTATTAAAGTGTCATTTATTCAGTGTTGTCCCATGGAAAGATATAAAGAAAAATGTGAAGAAATGTGAGGGGTGTACTCACTTTTGTGAGATACTGTATATAGGCTAGTCAGATGTGGGCGTTCACAGGGGAAGTCTAACAAAATATGGCATTGGTTGTGAAGTCTTTCTAAAAGTGTGTCACTTCTGAGTTTCCCCAACTTTATTAGAATGCAATTCTTAATCATTTAGGCTGCTGTTCATGCTCAAACCTTCAGTGGTCCCCCCCATTTGATGTTAAATGTTAGATTTTATCTGGACGTCATATCACAAGGAGGAACCAGAAACCATGCATTGTTTAGGCCAAAGTGTGCATCCTAATTCTCAACACTTTTCCACAGGAAGCTTTTGAAAGAAAATAGGAATAGTATGATAGGCGGAAAAAAGGCGGCCAAAACATCTCCCTCTGTGGTCTGATGATGGCATAACAGACGCACAACTGGACTGCACTGTAGCCTACTGGGAAGCATAGCATATGATATTAATCTGCAAAATTATTGGAAATGTTACTGTAATGCCGTGACTTGAAGACTAACCTATATTTTATTATGCCTCTATAATCTGCTTTGCTCCTGGATTTCTGTCGTCTAGTGTTAGTCATTCACTTGGACAGAATGTGACAAGGCACTAGAGTCCTGTGACCGCGGCACTGCGCCGTTGGCTCGGAGGTGGAAAAAACCATAAGCGTGCTCAGGAAACGGGGCGGAGCGACGGCAGAGCAGGCATGACAGAGAGAGGAGGAGGAGAGGACTGAAAGAGAGGTTCTGTCCTCCTCTGCCGACACTTCATCCATTCCGTCGTGATTTAACAGTGGACCGTTTAAGATACTAAGCCCCTCGCTGTAAGTCTGCCTGTCAGTATCGGCTTGTGAGTAGGACTTGTCCCGCGGTTCGCCTGTTAGCTGCTTACTCCAGCTACATGGCCAGCTAGCACAACAAAGCTAACAGTCGTTAGCTCCGGACCCGGCGAAGTGAAGAGCCGAAAAAGGGGGAATGGCAAGAGTTTACTCGGATAGCCCTTTCAGAAGAAGCGAGGACTAACCAGACTCAAGCAGCCAACCTTCATTTAGGCATTTGAATCACCGGTAAGCACCAGTTTTAACTTATTTGTGTTAAATTAACAGCGATTTGTAAAGTTAGCTTTAGCCTGAAGGTTCCTGTCAGTTAGCCAGAACAGTTGTTGTGTAAGCTAACGTTAAAGTCGGCGTGGAAAATACTGTCGGAAGTGACTGAAATAACATAACTGTAATTGGGTTTCATTTTCAGTTTGAATTGCTTAGACCAAAACTCCCTTTTTATTTTATTCCTGACTTTGTTCGGTTAATACTTAATGAACGTTACAGCTGATTCTTGTTACACGGACAGCAAAGCCATTCTCAGAAAACCTAAACAAGTGGCAAGATAAAGTGGCAGCTAAATAAATGGTCGAATACGAAGTAGTCCCGGACCCACATACATATACGTATGGTAAGGTTAGAAATGATAATTGGATAGTCTACTTAACTATCGGGTATTTGAAGAGAGGCAAACTGACGTCTTTGAAAGTGTGTCACCTAAAGCCTCCTCATTAACTGAGTACATGTATACAAATGACACTTTTATAATTGTTTTGTTTTGACGTGTCTTTAAAGTTGCGGACATAACCTGAAGCATGACGGTAATTATGTATTACAGTAGCCACCTTTAGCTATGTGCTGTGTTTGTTTTTCTTAGAGCAGACTACAGTGGCAACCTGTTTGTATTTCTGACTGTCCTAGCCATGTTATTATTAGTCTGCCCTCCCTGATCCCTGTTTAAGTAGTACTGGGACGTTAGCTCACACCCTCCCTTGCAGCCATCACTGCATAGCTGGGGTTACACACATGTAACAGCACGCTGAATGAACTTGGAACATGATGTTACGGCCACACTTGACACTGAGTTAAAATTGCCTGCAGTAAACAGGCTTTGTCTTTACTCAACATGTTTTCTGTTGTTTTCATTTTACAAAACGTGCACTTGCCTACTAATGGCGGAGTCAGCGATTCTGGAGAAGTTTCCGCTTGTTGTCAATGTGTGTGCTGAAAAGTCAGGTGTCAATACACAGTCCAGGCTCTGTACACTGGTATGTTAAACATAGGGGGTCCTCAGTAGCCATAGCACCATGCCTGTATACAGAGCCTTGGCTGTGTCTATTGGCAGCAGATTGTTTTTTCTTCAGGTAGCGAATCGCGAGGAGAAGATATTCACTGACTTTAAGAAAAAGTGATTTTGACAAACAAAAATCTCCAGAATTGCCGAGTCCACCTTTTAACCATGAACGTCCAAGTCACTAGAAGATCCTATTTACTCAGTTATCTCACTGTCAGTCCCACATCCCGTTCTCTAGTGTAGCCTCGTCCCAAATGCTCCAGCATGTGGAATGGGCTGTTTACATTATACAGAACATGCAGTACTGAGCATCAGCAGAGACAGTAGATGTACCAGTGCCTAGTTTAGTGACATTCCCCAGTAGTTTGAAGTGAGAACAATCCCCTTAGCAGTCTCTGTGTTGGCTAAGTGAGGAATGCAGCATCCACGTAACAGAGTGATTTTGTGCTCATGGGCTCAGGAGAGTTCCCTTATGCAGCCCGCCATCACTATACAGGGTTTTCTAGTTCATAGGGCTGCTTGCCAACACACAGATACATTGCACACACACGCAACTGGTATCATTCATCGGCCAAAACACACCTGCACCTAATTATGAGCTGTGTGCCTGCTCTTGTAGGGCCAGATGCAGCTATATAATTCTTCTGTCTTCTTGGCACTCAGTCAGCACCTATTGTGATGATGCCAACAAGTGAATGGAATGCAGCCCCGCATATCTCAGCTGTTCTTTTTCCACAAATGCTTTTGAAATATCAGCTGATTCCTTTGTTTTATTGTCTCTCTCTTTGTGTTCAGGTTGCTGGTGTTACCGTACTCCCCATCATGGTGCAGAAGTATCAGTCCCCCGTGCGGGTGTACAAGCATCCCTTTGAGCTTGTCATGGCGGTAAGTGTTTTTAACCTGTGTTCAACATTCTGCCCACATGCATATTGTGTATCCCATAGATCCACAGTAATGTGTAATGCTGGAGCCTGCCTGGGCGCCTCATGAGGTCACCTTTAAAGTACAGTCGTTGAATTACAGAGCTTGCATGTGATTCAGTTCAGAGACTCAAAAACAGCTAGTTCATGTTCCCACACCAACAGCATTCTAATGTCCACTCTAGTTCATCTTCAAGTTAAGTGTTTGCGCTTTGCGGTGTGGACAGACAAGCAGCAGCATCATACAGGCCAGTGATTAACTAGCCGGATGATGCCAAGGAACACACACACACACACACACACACACACACACACACACACACACACACACACACACACACACACACACACACATGCATGCACTGCACGCACACACACATACGCACACACACTCCTAGCTTCCTGGCATCTCAAGGTTTAAGATCTGCTTTTTGTTAAGGGGGTGTTGAACCATTGTGCTTTTATATCTGCACACTCAGCATCTGAATATAAAACACTGCTGTAATGTCAAACAGAGGTTCCGCCTGACTTGGTGATGGTAATCCATTTGCAGTGTTAAAAATTCAGTGCCTTGCGTTGGCTGAGCAAATACCTTCCTGCACATTGAGTGCATTCACTTTAAAACATGAGTGCCTGTGTTGAGTGCACAGAGGTATTTTGGATTTTCATTTCCCTGGCCCTTTCCTTTTGCTCTTTTAAAAAAAAATGGTCCTCTCTCAGCATTGCTCCTGTGTTTTCTCTCCCTTTACCTTAGAAGTTGTGTTGATTTCCCTTTTTCGGCGTATAGTTTACCATGCAAAGTTTTACAGTCAGTCTTTAACCCATGCTGTAGGACAGGGGACAAGTCCAAGGTTCGCTGGCTAAATGTCTCTGGAAGACAATTCAAATATAGCTTTAAAGAAAAGAACAACAAGGTATAGCATACTACAGTAAGGAATATAATTGCCTGCTTGGTGCATTGTGTATGTTTTAATTAGCAGCTCAGGTCAAAAGCTTGCTGTTTGTCAGTAGTGTAGTGTTAGTGCACAGTGCACCTTCAGAGTCCTGGCCTGATTATACAACTGATGTTGACTAAACTGTGCAGGAGTGAAGATGCTTCATTACTGTAACGATAATTCCAGCAAAGTCAGGCTATTCTTGCTTCATTGATTTTGAATTGAACTTTGATCCCCAGGAAATGAGTTTGGAATGACTTCCTTTTAACAACCTGTGGCTGTCTTATGTCACGTTGGATTCTGTGCAGGAGCTGTTTTCTTTAAATGGAAATCATCTTTCTACACCTTGAATAAGGAGGATGCTGTAAGACCAAATCTATTTAGCACGGGATGGTTATAGCCCCGCCCCAGATGGTTATAAATAGAGGGCACGTACCTACCTGGGTCAACACAATTTGTTATGATAAAATGGTGAAGTCACAAGCAATGTGTTTGGAATCTATAGTGAGTTACTGAGCTATTAAGTGTCTACGATCTAGTTCAGTGAATTTGAAGCTGTCTCTTTTTTGCATTTGTATTTGTTTACCCTCCTTGTGACTTTTCCCTGCAGTGAGTATTTCTGCAGACACTGCAGAGCAGACTTAACGGTGCGTCACAACAACACTTGCTGGCTCTTTTTATTAAAAAGTCAGTGAAGCTCACTTCCTCACTCTGCTATTGCAGCAAAGTATTGTAATAACATCCTGCATGTTGAGGAAAACATCACAAAACACCATGTACTGTTCTGTTTTGTGTTAACAAGAATCACCTTGTTAATGTCCAGACTACTTTCCCTTGTCAGTGTGTAAAAGGTGTCCTGTGTGCGAACAGACCAAAGCAGTATGCGGAGTTCCATATAATGTACACATTACTATATCGGGCCACAGCTTAGTTCAACCCTGTTATTCATCCCTCCAGTTCCTCTGTCGGAAGCTTCTGAAATATATTTCACGGCTTCTCCCTTATCCTCTGTGTGTGGGGATTATATTTGACATTTTGCTTTGAGGAATTTGGTGCTCGCTTCTCTCCACTTGACTCTGTTGTTTGGATACTGACAGTTCTTTGGGGAAAAAAAACCCTTTAATTCTTCTGAGGGTAAAAGCAAAGACTCTAACATTCCTCCGTCAGTGTCCTTTTAAATGCATTCTTTTGGTCAAGATGAAATACCGGCAGGCAGCGCTCCCTCCTCACTCCGCTCACTGACAGGTGCTTTCAAAGTATGTCAACCCCTGGCTAACACTGCTGTGGGTTTAATTTACAGTTGCGTAAGCGGGGTGGGCCCTCAGCTGTTTCTGTTCTGCAGCAGTTACCGTGCCGTGGTTGGAACATTGTATTCTCGACAGCCTTTTGCCACATTTGACATTCTGCTCACAACTTGACGGTTGAAAGTACTCTTATCTATACAAATCTATCAAATCCAATCTATATAAACTGTATTTTTCTTTAAATGCAACAATTATGAACTACTTTTTCTAAATACATGTGACCAATTTGGCATAAGCTTTAACAAAAAATCAAGTGTATACTGAATGATGTTACCCCATTTGTACCACAATTTGGACATAGTGAGCAAGGAAATCAATGGAAAAGTAACACAATTGTATCATTTGTTGTTGTTAGTTTGGATTTTGGCCTGTGGGTATTGAGAAGCGCTTTGAGATTGCAACAAGGTTTACGGAATATACAAATAAACTTGACTGGACTAGATGTGACACTGAATTAAACACCCGGCTGTGATGTCCCACTAAGTGATTAATTGCAACAACAAAAAATGCCCGAGTTTGAAGACTGCATGTCACTTCAGTGGTCAACTCCTAAAAGTACTGACCAGATTACAAAGACGACAGACAGACAGACAGACAGCGCTGTCAGTATCTACCTCAATAGAAAACTCTGAACTTCCTTTGTAGATAAAGGTAAGTCAGTCACCAATGGTCTCTTTCTTGTGAGAGTTGGCTGTGTATCACCAACAGCAAGAAAACCCCTTGAGTATAAGTATTGACCTTGATGGGCTATTGTCACATGTTATCCTGTGTGTTTTCTATGCTGTTGTTGTTGATGAGGGGTTTGGTTATATCACTGAAGTGCGGAAGCGGAGCAGCAGTTTCTTTATTTTTACATCATTTCTCCAGTGTGGTCTCTTGAGGGTGTCTCTGTCTCAATAACAGGAAATGTAGTTCTTCTGTTGCTGCTATTATCACAGGAGTCCAGTCTCGGAGCCTGTTGTAGTCCATCGTCCTCAGGGAGTCGCATAGGAATGCCAAGAGCACAAAACACAATGCCCCTGGCTGCTGTTTCAAGCCAAAAGGAACATTCACACGTGACTTCAGTAGCCACAAGAGGAATAAGAAAGAAAAAAAATGGCTGATGACCCTGAAATAGGAAATAACTGCTAACTTGGCGCTGGTTTATACAGTTTGGCTTTAAGACAATAACTATCCCTAAAGTCCTCCAACTCCCAGATTAGTACGCATGCCACAGACAGTGGTTGTTAAAGTGGGTCAAAGCCTATGGTAGCCTAACCTGCACCATGGAAACGTATATGTCTGTTACTAATGCGCTTTGGTCGTGTCCTAATAGAGTTTCTATAGAGGAAGCATCTCCATGTGCCATGCTAGTCTAATGCCTGCTGGACTTGTTTGCAGTCTTGTTTCAATCTTAGTGACCCAATCCTCTTTATTAGTTGCGGCAACATGACAAATACATGTGCTATAGTTATTAACTGTTCGCATGGCAACCGACTGGAAAACTGGCCCAAATGCATTACACATGTGCATTAGTCATTAGGAATATGAAAGGCATTGGCTAAGAGATGAGGAAACTGAGCAGGAATCAAATGTCTAAAGTGAAATGCTAAAAGAAGACAGGCAAAGGGGAAGAGAGTGAAAGGAAGAGGGAGATTGACCAAGAACATTCCTGCGTTCTAAATCACATACTTGCTCTTTTTACTATACTACAGTACATACTGCAGCTGACCATACAATGTATATAGTTTGCATGCAGTATGCATACAATTGGGACATATTTTAAGTTTTTTATTTATTATCTCATCATTACATCGCACCTTGAACTTGCCTCTTTCTTATACCCATTGCATTGCTTATTGTTTTCACTCGGATGCTCAGTCGATGTGACGTAACTTCCACTTTGCATATGATTGTGGCGGGTCATACTGCATTTGACCACATTTATTGGGACATACTTAGTCTTTTTCTGTCGTACTTAATAGCTAAACACTAAAGTATGGTTATTGGAACGCAGCCCATGTTAGCCATGTTATTAGGCTAATCCTTGCCTGCCATGTACAGTAGGCTCTGGGCAACCTTTCCACTTCAAAACATTCTTTAAATATCAGTTTTCCCTCTCTGTTAGACCCACACACTATGTTTATCTCGTGTGAAAGCAGACATTATCGGAGTGCACTGCACACACCATCTTCGCAGGCGGACTGGAATCTGTTGTTTTCTGTAGGTTGTTACCAAAGGATCATTAATTAGGCCCTCTGTGTATTACTGAGGGCCATTGTTTCCTCCAGGATTGCATGAAGTGCTCTGTGCAGTTCACTTATGTATAAAGTTAAGTGATGAAAAGACCTTGAACAGACATTGAACTATAGTGGACCTAATCTTTAAGTGTTCTCTTACCAGTTTGGCTGAATCATTTTATTCCTCTATTTTGCTGCTGATTTTTAGTTTTACAGGAAATGTTTAAAAGTCAATGCAATCCATCATACAAATAGAAACCCATTTTATTTGAGGAAGAATGCATCCTCTAGATGTGTATCCGTGTCTGTTTTGCATGTTGTTAAGTCAGATAACAGCACCAAAAGACAACCGAGCTCACTTTAAAAACAGACATTGCTAATGATAAAGTGTGTCATGTTACCAGGTTTGATTAAGCTGCTGCACTTGGGGGGCTGAGATCCTGCAAAGTCTGCTAATTCTGTCTTCTTGTGCACAATGGCCTACTTTGAGCTCCCTGTGCTCCCTATACCTGTCTATATGTGTCCTCCTTCCTTGTGTTGAGCCTGTCTAAACACAAACCTGCCCTTCCTGTCCCACTGTGTCCTGACCCACTTAAGGCCAGGTCTGGTTCAGGCTTTAGTATAGCCCAGTTCTCTGGCGCTGAAGCATCCCATCCCTGGTCTTTTTAATCTGTCCGTAAACTGTCGGCTTGTCAGTCGCTCATATTTGCTAAATGCTCTCACATCAATAGGCGGGAACATTCAAAAATGCACCTTCACTGTATGTCAGCCTTACTGACATGTTTGCTGATTTAGCAAACATTTATTTAGGTTATGTACTTTCTCTTTTTTGCTTATGTCAGCACCTGTCTCTTCCGATTCAGTGCATTTCCATTCACTCGTCTGAACGAGTCTCTTAGAGCTTTGCCTGCAGTGTGTATTATTCACTTACTCGGCTAGATGCCGTTTGCCAAAAAAACAGTGAAGAGTTACGGGCTGCCTTGGGAAGGGCAGCTTAGCTTCAAAGCTTCAAGCGGCATTAATAAAGCGCCGCAGCATCACCAGCATGTGACTCTGGGAGCCTATGAGAAGATTCTGGAAGCAGATTTTCATTCACTGATTGCCAGGACACTCATTCATCCTCTCCTGCTGCAAGGTCGAGATGCTCCCCTCCCTCACCAAGCTCTCCTCCGCCACACACTGATGAATGTTTACGCACGTACCCTTATACAATGACCCTTAAGCCTATTTTACACAATCGAGCTGCAACGTCACTACGGTTAGTGACTCAGATCTTTGCGGCAGCTTATGTGTATAGTATTTGTGTCAGTCTTGGCATACTGTGTGTGTGTGTGTGTGTGTGTGTGTGTGTGTGTGTGTGTGCTTACTGCCATCCTGATGCTGTCTGGGAGGTTGTGTAGGGTGGGTTAAAGCTTATACTCTCACTTTCAACTTGCAGTTTTCCCAAGAACTGATTTTTATTTAACTGCATATACCACAACCGTTCAGGAAGAGTTTCATAAAATAATATAATAGTTGTGGCAGTGAATATGCTTTGTCTGTTTCCTGTAACGTGTTGCTTATGAGGAAGTCTCAAAAACCTACTGTATGTGCAGTGGTTTGGTCCTGTGTTGAGGATAGCCAGAGGGATGATTAGGGCTGTACAGTTACAGACAGAGTTGAGAGAGATAATGTGATAAAATGAAAATGATACTCTAATATCACTTAAAATGGAAGTTACCGTGGAGTTCCAAAGGGGTTGACACATCTCAAGTGCAAATTGTTGAAAACTAAACCTAGATTTGAAAACGGATTCGATAAGCAGTCCCAATAGTGGATTCAGAAATGATATAATGTTGTTGAATTATATCACAATGTCTTAAATATTCTTCCATTCTATCATGTGGGGCATCGGTGTCTCAATAGATCTTGTATCTTTTTGAGTGAGCTGAGAGTTAAGCTTAATCTGACATCTATGTCTCAGAAAGGCTTCTTATACTAGCATAGTTCATCATTTCTTGTTCTTACTGTTATGGCCTTTTGATAGCTGACAGATGGCCATGGCTATCCTGCTGCTTTTTTCCACCCTTGTGCACAAACAAGCCCAGTCATGTATGCATAACCTAGCACAACCATATAGGTAGAACCTTTTACATTTACATAAGGTCTGTGTACTTGGCCCATTGTCCCCCTCCTCTCTCCAAGTTGGTAGTTCCAGGCAGTTCTGTCATTACAAAGCCCCGCTGTAGCAGTGAGCTCACTGGAAGGAGAGCAGTGGGTGGTATGGCATGCAGAGACCAAAAGGCTCTATTGTTGCATCCGTTCAATCAGGAGCTTGTTCTCTATGCTACCACACATCCAGGCTACACCTTCACTCAGATGCTTTCAGACCTGATGGGCGGAGAACCTTTTTATCTCTCTGTCTCTAGACGATGCTATGATAATTTATTATTAGCCATGCAGAACCTTTTCTATCATACTCGCCTACATTCATTTATCTCTTAAGATGTGGCACCAGATTAAACCAGTCTAGCAAATACTAAGTAAAGGGCTCTACAACAACAACACTCAACAAATATTAGTATTGAAACACTATTAGCATTGCAGTGGAGTGTGTTTAACAGGTTGGTGCAGCTATGGAGAGGACAGGGAGGCTGTTGTTACATCATACAGGTTCTTTTCCCAACAGTGGTTTCACTTACTCGGGCTCACCTTAGTGACTCCTAACCAATTGTTCCATTTGTAAACAGTCAGAAAGTGACATGATGAGTCATAGTGAAACCACACTCTTGTTGAGAAGCCTACTGGACCAAACAGAGGTAAACCTGGCATTGTTCTGGGGCATTGTTTGACTATAGCGAGGATACAACCCATTCATTCTTCCTGATAATCACTAGCACCCGGTATATTATTACCAAGTATAATTGAAATGTCTAGAGATACCGTGAGTAACCGCTTAACACCTGAGTATTTAAAAAAAAAAAACTTCCCTGTGCATTCGAGTCGGTAACAAGAAACCCAATAATTTTCAACTTGCCCGCTCAGTAACTTTCCCCCTGCTCTCCTCCCATCCTCATCGATGACCTACTTTAGAATTTATAGCTTCCCTCTCGGAAATGAAAACCAGGAGGAATATTCCTCTCCATATGTCATTCTCTAGATCTCACTCTCTCTAACCTATTCTTCACCTCAAATTCTGTAAACCGATGCCATCAAGGTCTTGTGCGTCAGCAGGAATATAATTTTCAAAGGAGGGTTGTGTGTGTGTGTGACTTTTGTAATCTGTCATTTGGCAGCACTGACGTCCTGGAGTTGCCACAAGTGATTGTACACAATACGCAGCATCCTAACATCCTCTTTGCATGCAATATTGAACATGACCGACTGAGTAGGTCCAATTCATTATTGGCACACACATGGTGGACAATGCCCAACAGATTAAAAGTATGAAGCAGGGTTCATGTGTGATCTCTCAACCCCGGTAATGACTTTTCTAACTAAGGTCAGGACCCATTAATTGCCTGAAGTGGTGGATGGGAACATGTAATGATTTGTGCCACCCAACATTGGCTGAATGACGCCACACAGCTGCCAGCAGCAGTCACAAAGCCATGTTTTCTTTGAATCTTGACGTCAATGCGGTGTATTTGTTATACAATATTGGTTCTTTTAAGAGGGAACAACAGAGAGCAGCTTCAGAGAAAGCTGAAAGGGTGGCAGCACTCATGACAGCGTGACCCCATGTGTGAAACTGAAATGCTAAAAGAGAAATTTTAGTGTGTCAGGTATGGGTTGCAACTTGCACACATGCTGGCATTATATGATTCTACTGCTTTATAACCAAATGTACAAGTCATACTAATTCTGTTGTTGGTCTTAACATCAACAAAGGCTTTGTTTGTTCTTGGTTCAAACATTGGAATGATTTAACTTATGAATAGAACACGTGTATCTTATAAAACACTAGTTAGTCACTCGTCCTCTTGTGAATTTACTGGGATTTTTTGGGGGAAAATGCAGCCAGTTCTCCTCAGCTTTTCTGTGCTTTGTTTGAGAGAGAGAGAGAGTATGATTTGACACCATCTTTTAAACTGTCCTCACTCGCTATCTTAATCTTAAAAGTGCCCCCCGACCAACATGTTCCCATTTTCCCAGCCGCCAGAAAAGCCATCTGATTTAAAAATAGCGGAGGCCAACCTCTGTAGTTGCTATTACACAACCATGTTCATAAGCTGCAGAGACGTGACACTGCTACTGAGGAAGTTGGACGTCCCAGGAAGCCTGGAAGGTCAAAGGATTTTCATCTTACCCATAGCAGATTGACCCTCATCTCACTTTCAGGCTAGACTAGATAAGCAAATGTCATTATCTGAGATTCAGCGCGCCCAGAAAGTGGAACGGACAGTATTCTAAAGCCCTCTGTTGTCCGGCAGCAACGTTAAAGTGATCCTCATTGACAAAGACAGAGTCACTTTTGTGCTCGTGGCATTTGTCTTTAGCAGTGTAACATTTCATTTGAAGGCGGAATTAAACTTGATATACCAGAACATTTACCATCCAGTCAGTTCACGTCTTATACAACTTGCGGTCGGCCTCTAGTTCTTGTGAACTGCTCTAAATTGAATGAAACATTGCATCAGACCTGTTTTTTTTATACAGGTAAATCCCATTGAGACCGAAGACTCTTTTGCAAGGGAGACCTGTTTTCCTTTCCCACGTTACCATTCACACACACACATTTACACCAGTAGCAGGCTAACTATCGACATTCACACGAGGCAAGGTGGGTGAAGTGTCTTGCCCAAGGACACAACACCTATGACACAGGTGGCAGGGCGGGGATCGAACTTCCAACCCTTTGATCATCGGCCGACCCGCTCTACCAACTGAGCCACAGTCGCCCCATGTTGCCATGTTACAAAAGCTTTGCCTTTGGTGTTAGGCTGTTTCTTACGTTTCATTCCATCCAGTACAACAATTGTGTGGTGCTGGATTGCAATGAATTGGTGGACTTACACCTCCCTTCTCCAAGCACAGTCATGTAAGTTGTCATGCAACTTCAGTCCTCAATGTAAATGCTGTAAATTCTACTGTTGTACATATTGCACTTCTTCTTTGCTTCATAATTTTCTTTACCTTATACGCATGTATTTATTGTGACTGTGTAGTGGTTAGGCTATATTGACTCAGCATCATTGCTACCAGCATTTCTGCACTGTATTCTATAGTTGGCATAAAGTGATATGGCTTCTTAGAGGTTCTCAGTCATTTTGCCTTAAAACAAAGCCAGGTGAACTTTTGACCTGCAAACTCATAACTGCTCATTTGCTGCAGTTTGTTGTTAATCTTACTGAAATAGTTTGCTTTTCATAAAGTTGCCTAAGGCGACCAACAGTCCAAAGCCCAAATGTAAACTGTACAGTGATAGGAAACAAAGACGAGCAGCCAGTTCACGCATCTGAGAAGCTGGAACTTGACATTTCTTTCACAAAAGTGTCTGAACAATTCATTGGTTATCAAGACTTTCACTGGCTCGTACAAGCCCTGCAACACAGGGGGAAGAGAGGGATTTTATATGGCGGTTTTACCCTCAGCCAATGGTTTCAGACATGATTCGTCAGGTATATAATGTTCCGAGGTTAAGTTGAGATTTCTGCAGATCTTTCACACTCTAACTAAAAAAAGAAGAAGAAAAAGATTTGCATAAAGATTGGTATGTCCTGTGTTTGTTTGAAACATGCTCACAGCTATATTTAAATGCATTTTTATTGCCATAAATTCCAGACAGATGATGGCAGGGCATCCTGCCAGAGCTCTTTTGTTTTCTTGCCTAATAGTACATTCTACACGTATACCATGCAGTCCTTTGTAGCCTTAAAATGTCTTTTGTTTCCCCTTCGGAACTCCTGGATTTCCTGAATCTCCCTTCCTGAGCAATAAAAGCTCTTGTTTTCCATACCCATGCCCCTTAACCACATTCCCTGTTGTCCAAAGGGAGAATGTTTCCCTGGATGCAGGAAAGGGATTAAGTAACCCAAGTATTGTTAAGAATTTTCTCTCATGCGCACCCTGGAAAGCACATGAAATCTCTAGCCAAATTCCAAGAACCATTAGTCATGGCTTGGCCAATTTGAGTTGGGCCTGAACTTATCCTGTCACCATGGAGACTGGAGGATGACATTCTTGCAGTCATCTCTTTCACACGCACACAGTTGTTTCAGCTAGCTTTTAAACTTGGTTAGGTTTTGTTTTATTGTATCACTTTACTGTGTTGGCTAAAGCAATGCAAGAAAGAGCCGCTGCATGGAATCGATGAATATTTACTGTGGGTGGAGTTTGGTTACAATGATTGTTTGGGTGAATCATCACTGGACACTGGTTACGATCACAGGGGGAATGTTTGTTATAGTAAACAGCTGAGAAGTTGCCTGGACGGCTGGTTGAAATGTTAAATGAAGGGAATACAACATCACAGTTTATTATTGTTGGTAAGGAAAATCTTTTTGCTTATTTTCAGCACACACCTGGTAATGTTAAAGCCATTATCTATTGTTGAATTCAACTAACTCAATTAACCAGCAACTTCTATTGCTGTATTCCATTCCCCAAGTTCTCAGCACCATTGCTCTATGTCATATTGGAGAAGTGAAGGCAATAATAAAAAGATGTCTCAATGGAAAAACTACTAAAGGCACAATTCACAGTGTTTGCCAACATCAAACTGTAGGTCAACGTAGAGTAATTACCTGGATAAATGCCATATGACCTGAATATCACACTGACGTATTACTGAGGAGTCAATTATTGAGCATCAATTGAAACCTATGCAGAGTGCAGACTAGATCCTGTTAGAGCATTGACTCATCCTGGATCAACTGTAGTGTCAACGTTTGTTGACTGACACAAGTTCTTAAATAAACTTTGCAGCTCATGCTTTCAAGAGATCGTGTTTTCCTTCCTACCTGTAATCCACCATAATATACATTTCAGACTGATGTGACATTTGAAGGACTGAGAAGTGTAAGTGTGTTGGTCATAATCTTTCAGTATTAACACTTCACTGTCATTGTTGGTATCATGTTGAGTACATTGAGTCACTGTGTATGAAAAAAAAAAAATAATAACATTGAAGAACCTGTTATCATGACCCTCCTTTTTCCTGTTTTTAAACATTGGGCCGGAGCTATTTTCAGTGAACAAAGGCCAGCTAAAATTTCTCTTATTTGTCCAGTTTTGTTTGTTTTTTCATAAAGCAGAACACGGCTCTAATGGAGTCTTTTTTGTTCCTCTTAGCGGTGTGCTGTCTGTCTGTGTGTCTGTATGTTTTCGTACATTATGGAAGCCTGCTGTTTGACCGGAAAGTAGTGGTGTTTTTAAAGGCACATGGACATCTGCGGTCGCGTGTGTCGTTTAACGTATGGCTGTTTGTAATGGCTTAAACTGATGTTTACAGTCAGTGCTGTTGTGCTGACGACAGTACAAAGCCTGCGCTCGGTGTTCCAGAGCATCAGGGCAGAAAAACAGAGCTCAGCATTCACTCAGTCAGGGGACAGTGGGCAGCTGAATGCCTCGGTTAGCACTGGCAACGCTATGCCAGGAGCTGCTCAACCCTACCAACTGCCTACTTACTCACTAAACAATGGCTGCTTCTGATGAGCGACATACTCAACAGTTGACTCTACAGTACACCACCTACGCTTGTGTTTGTTTCTTATAATATGGAAATGCTCCAAAGCAATTTTGTGCAAACTAGTCGATAATATGAAACATTTATATTGACAACTTTGTCAGGATATGTCATAGGCTTTGGTTCAAGTGTCTAATTCCAGCTTTCTATTCTTTTTTCTATTCTATTGTTGACGTTTAACATCTATCTTATGTGATGGATAGGTCGGATTTGGGAGTGACGTCACATTTAAGGTGACTGTGCGTACCAGAGACGCAAGTGCGAAATTATAAGAAAGCATGAACTTTCGCCTTTAGCAATCACCTCGGGTTAGCCATTGTTAGCAATACTAGTTGACAACAACGCTCCGTTTTATTTTCTAGATACAAATATGTAAGCCACATATCTGCAGATAGAAAATGAGCAGTACTATGTGTACATGTGATTTAATGTGACACAAATAATACAGAAGAGCTTAAATGTTAGATTATCAATGTGTTCACTGCTGTTCATGTGCTGAGCAGTAGCGTTGAATGTTGAACTCGTGGTTGGTGAGGTTTCTGTGAGTTTCCAAGTAGCAAGTCTGACCTTAGGGGCCTTCCAGTTAAAACTTCAGACTGGGAACGCAGAAACTCTGCCTTCCCAGTTCAGCTGGAGCGCAGCAGAACTCAGCCGGCCCCAAATAAAAGTTTTGTAAACAATACCTGCTCTTTCTTGCACAGTCCTGTTCTCTCGCCCTTTAGACATGTACACCATGTTCCCTGATGAAGTAGATATGCAGATGATGTTATCTTATTGCTGCATTCTCCACATTTTGGTACTTTACCTTGTCTTTTGTCACGTTTACTCCTGGCCCTTCATGAAATCTCCATCATTCACTTATTTGCTCATTCATTCACTCATACCCTGAGACTTAAGTTGCACGATGGAGTTTAATATGATGTTAAAAATGAGGAAAAGTCTTGTGAGTTCACGCGGCAAGGATACCGCAGAGTCCCAGACCAGCTGAGTGTTATGATAATCTTGGGCCATCTCCAGCACACGTTATCAAGAACATCACTGAGTCTGTTGACTTACCAGTCTAGTCTTGTGTTTACACTCGACAGTTATACAACCACACCAATAGGATCCCAGAGGGGAGAATGCTGGTGATAAAGGAAGAAATGGGTGCTGCTGCTGCTGCATGCTGTGCTAGCCAAGTCCCAGTTGCGTAACTGAGAGATAACTTCGCCAGTGTTTTGCATTTATGAAAACACGTAATTTAGAGATACAGTGTGCCCTGGGCACTCTGCTCTTATGTGTATTGGGCCCTTTTTTGGAAAGGCATTCATTTACAAAAAAAGTGCCGTTTTCCGCCGTGGCTGAGCTCATATGAGATCTTGGGAACTGTGCAAAGTTGAAGGAGCTTTTGTTCTGCCTCTCACTTGTTGGCTGCATAGAGCTATTCTGTGCCCAAGGAACACCTATCCAGATACTTAAGTCCTTTTTAGCTCAATACTTGGGTTTAAGAAGAATATGTGAACTTTTTCTAATCATCTAAATCTAAGCTGGCATTACAGTCCCCAATAACTGAATATATCTTGAGCAGAATGTTTATTTAAACATCAGTTATAGCCTTTCTGTAAGCTCAAATCAAAAGTCCATCAATTCAAAGTGCTGGAAATGTATGTCACAGCCCTACTCCACAACCATGTTGAGGAAGCAGGTACTCTAAACATTAGTTAAAAAAAGTATTTAGTTTGACTGTCAAAACGGGACATTTGAACTTGCTCAGTAAACTCTTGTGACACTCTACAAACAAGAGATGGTGAAGAGTTGTCTATAAAACCATTTAAAACCATCTTCCGTAATACACTGAGGACCATATACAATAACCCCCTTTTGTAATACAAGTGTTATCTCTCGAGCGCTGTTGTCTGATTCTTATTGTCTGCACAGCACGTAGAGAGATGACACCTGAGCTATTGGAACCTCCCTCTATTCTTTTCTTTACTATTTTATTCACCAGCATGAAACTTGAAACTTAAAAAAAAATCATATCCTCCACTGATTGTTATCTAACCATTCTCATGCTCTGTCCTTCTTCAGGCCTATGAGCGCCGCTTCCCCACCTGTCACCTCATCCCCATGTTTGTGGCCAGTGAAGTGATGAATGAAGAGACCAACGAGGATTGTTCAACCACCAGGGTGGAGCGTCGCTGTGCCCTGGATGTTGATGCCCCACGTCTGCTCAAAAGGGTGCGTTGCATTTCACTGTCCTTATTTCTAGCTGCAAAGTTAAATGAATTTTTGGTTTCAATTCCTATTACATTATTTTGTGTGTGTGTGTGTGTGTGTGTGTGTGTGATTTGCAGATCGCGGGCGTGGACTATGTCTACTTCAACCAGCAAAACACGCTGAACCGAAAGGAGAGAACACTTCACATTGAATCCCATAACGAGACCTTCTCCAACAGGGTCATCATCCATGAGACCTGCCTGTACTCGGTCAGTAGCACACACACACCCCTGGGTCCTTTAGTGCAGGCTATTGTTCAAAAGTAGCTTATAACACACAATATGTATAGTATACTTCTCCAAAGGAAAAAAATGGTGTTGACATGCTCAACACCATGGAGTTATGCAGAACCATACATCTGTGTTCTCACAGACAAATGGGCAAACACACCATTCTGTTAATCTGCCTCTGAAGGCTGCCAACACACCTATGTTAATTTGTCTGTCTTGTCCAATCTCCTCCATGCTTCCCTGCAGAGAAAGCTGTGTTTAGGCTTAGCCCTGAGCATGTTGCTAGCTATCTCAGCCCATATCTCTCTCTGTGAATTATTCAGTCCATCACATTCTGGCTGACTGCTTTCAAATACTGACCTGAAACCAGAATGCCTTCCCCTTTTCTCCCTGGCTTCATTCTTTACTCTGACTTCAGATTAGCGTGTACATGAATGGATGTTCTTTGAGTTAATGAGGTCAAGCACATTGTATAAGCCTCCAACCAAACTAGAGTGCTAATTTTAGGGCCAGGGCCGCATGGACGGAGGTTCTTACAGTGTGCCAAGAGTAAACAGGATGGACAGCTCAATTACACAGAGCTAAAGGACCTGGCTAAAGCTGGAATATTTTGTTAGCCAAAGCTAATGACGCTACCATCACAGTGACTTATAAAAGCATTAAAGTCTTGACTTCCTTCCACTCTTATTGGTGTTTTAAGCCCATTATAAAAGGATTAGTGCACAGTATATTTTTAAAATATCCGGAGTGTCTGGTTACATTATTTGTATCCCTTCATTCTTATCTTTACCTTAATGTTGATTTAAATATGTATCTGACGTATTGAAATAACAGATGTAGTGTCATTTATTTGGCACACCGTATTTTTTAGTTTAAGTTGAAAAGTCTTAATTATTGATATTAAAAGCTTAACATGCTAGAAAGCAAAATTGACAGGAAGCAGTTTAAAATATAGAAGACCTATGCTATCAGTCTGTTGAAGTTGTAAGTACAAAAAGCACTTAAGATTGTACAGTGGCGTAACACATGCACAGGCTACAGACAGGGGCAGCAGGGAGCCCACAGACAGCCGAGTATATATATTATTTTGTCCTGTCATCATGGAATTAACATGTGACAGCTGATATGACCCCCACAGCTGTTCAGAATGTGTATATTGCCAATGCCAACCCACAGTGTCAATCATCGGTGCGACTAAAACATTTTTTTCTCCGTTCACGCTCTAATCTTCACCCACACATGGTGAAATCCTTGCAGCTTAGAGGCCGGCTGTCATTCAGGAGAGTAGCTCTGCAACATTAGCTGGCTGATGTGGTATAATGCAGTAAAGTTCAGTGAAGAAAGGGAATAGTTTTTAATGGATGTTCCTTGTTGCTCATACTGTTCAATAAAAATGTGCCTACATTGGCACAGATAACAATCCTTAGGATCCCTTTAAAGATATAAAGAATACATCTTCTTTTTTAGATTAGTCTTTTGCTCTTTTCCATCACAAGCAGTGAGTTACCTTATCTCTTTTAGAATCAGATGAATATGAATGTCATAATTATGCTTTGTCATACTTAATACATTACTGATACTACTAGCTAATGCCAATGTTTTTCTTCAGTGTTGTTTAAAAGAGACTCATTGTTTATGTAACATGGCTTCTCAGAACCTCTTCGACACACACAGAGACATGAGGGTCCTTGTGTTTCCTTGCTGTACTTTTCAGCTGTTTATGCATTAAGGATTTGCTCATTTTATAAGGACAGACTGACACACATACACACACTCTTACTCACTGTGCACAGTATGAAATGTCCCTCTGTGTGCGTCACCGTCTTGTAAAGCCGGGTGCGTGGTTACCATAGTAACCTTGATCTTTCTTCTGCATGTGTATACAGCACAATGTAAAGTACCTGTTTGTTTATGTTGACACAGGTTCACCCGGAGAATGAGGCCTGGACGTGTTTTGAGCAGACCGCAAGTCTGGACATCAAGTCCTTCTTTGGCTTCGAGAGCAATGTGGAAAAGATTGCTATGAAACAGTACGCCAGCAGTATCAACAAGGTGTGTGTGTGTGTGTGTGTGTGTGTGTGTGTGTGTGTGTGTGTGTGTGTGTGTGTGTGTGTGTGTGTGTGTGTGTGTTTTTCACCTAATCAGTACATATACATTATTTATTTGTTCACAAAAGAGTTACACTTGTAGAATACAGCAGAATGTGTGTTAGAACTGACCTCAATCATTTGTGTGACGCTTGGTGTTGAGGGGTGTCTGGAGCATGAGTCAGTCAGTGTGTCTCATGCTGTAACTAAGCATGTATCATCTCATTGAGTTGATTGGGGTCGCATGCTGGGGGCCCTGTGAGTCACCTGCCTTCATTTTTTCGAAGGATTGTCAAACGTTGAATGCAGTCCTTTTATTTTCTCCCTGCATGCAAAGATATAATATCAAGTATCGTTGTTTTATATTTCCAAATTCTTTCCTTTTGGGTAGAGTCAGCGATTCTGGTGGCACTTGTTGTCAAGAAAGTTTTTGTCAGAATCAGCGAATATCTCCTTAACAATCTGCCACCTGTTCGTACTGTGTGTGTGCGTGTTGAAATCGCGGCTCACGAGGAGATATTCACTCATTTTGACAAAACGGCAATTCTGACAACAATAATTCTCCATTACGGCTGACTCTCCCTCCTCCACCTTTTTTAATTCTAATTTCCTTAAATGTCTCTTCTGCTATTTCTTCACCCTACTGACACTTCTTTCCTTTCCCTTGTGCTTCTTCACAGGGAAAAGAGATCATTGAGTTCTACCTGAAGGAGCTAGAAGATGAAGGGATCACCCAGGTGGCGCGCTGGACTCCCTCCTCTCTTCCCCTGCCCGTCCCCACACCCTCCAGCCTCTCCAGCAGCCCGCCCAGCCCACTCCCCAAACTCACCGTAACACCCGCCATCTCCATCCCAATCCCACTGCCCACGGACGCGAAGGACAGCGTTGTCTCGTCTCAGGAAGAAAAGCAGGACGGCAGCAGCAGCAGCAGCAGCAGCGCAGCACTTCAGACAGACATCCTCACAGAGATCCTGGCCGGGACACCTGAAGGTCTGTGCCTGCAGCTTTGCTTGTAAAATGAAGACACAGCACTTGTGTTTTAAATCTTCCCCAATGACTTATTTTAATAACTGCTGCTTGAGTGTTAGCACAGTTGACATTATAGTACAAAGTGATAGCAGTATGTGTTCTTTAGCCCGAAGCAATGAAAGCAAGGCCTTAGTGTTTAGTGATGCACGGACAATACATTTGAAATTAAAATCAGAGACAATAATGATGTAAAGGCTTGAATTGTCGACAGCAGAAATGACAAAGATTTGATGATGGTTATGCTTTCATTAAAGGTGTATACCACATTCTTTCACAGTTAAGTTCCTCCCCCATGTGTTGACTGGAGATGTTTTGTTCTTGTTGCAGATAAGTTGGATGCAGACTATATCAAACGTTACCTAGGCGACCTGACCCCCCTGCAGGAGAGCTGCCTGATCAGACTTCGCAAATGGCTTCAGGAGACGCACAAGGGAAAGGTATTGTTCTGTTTTTGCACTTTTTTTTGTAATAACCAGTAGTAAAACCAGACAGCCATTTTTGGATTTGTTGAACGATAGTAATTGAATTTGCCGTCGACCTCCAAATTCCATTATTAGGGACATCTGCAAGAGATTAGGTTGTTGTTGCGTTTGAATCATTATTTGGTCTTAAAGCTACTTGCTTGCATGGTAACAGTGGTCTATCAAAATAAGCCAATTGAAAGTGACATAAGCAGCTTTGTGTTTTTTTTTTTTTATCATAATTGTTGTTACACATTCACAGCAGGAGCATACGACAACATGGTACAAACACAAATAACATATACCATGTGACAAAAACAAACTAACAAACATACCCCGCCCCCCACACATTTACATTACCCAGTATGGTGCTTTGTGGTTGTTTGTTTTTACTTAGTCATTTACAACTTCACAAATACAAGCTAACAAGCTAAAGACACTCCCCTTTTACTTTCCAGATCCCTAAGGACGAGCACATACTGCGTTTCTTGCGTGCCCGGGACTTCAACATGGACAAGGCCCGGGAGATCCTCTGCCAGTCCCTGACCTGGAGGAAGCAGCACCAGGTGGACTACCTGCTGGAGACCTGGAGCTCACCACAGGTCCTTCAGGACTTCTACACAGGGGGCTGGCACCACCATGATAGAGGTACAGGCCCTGACACACAGTACCAGTCTGTGCATTTCATTTAAAAAAATCTCACATCTACAACCATATGCCAAGACAGCTGAACATTTCATTTTATCATGCTAAAAATTCACGTGTGCAGTCACAACCCAAAATGCACACCTAAGGATGTATGTAGGTCATGTTGAACCTGGCTATACTTACACTCGTCTTAACTCAGGGAGGATCTCAGTTCTCCGGTTTCCTACAGACTCTAGTTATATGTGCGTCGGCTCGCTCATACAGACACACAGACACACAGACACACACACACACACACACACACACACACACACACACACACACACACACACACACACACACACACACACACACACACACACACACACACACACACACACACACTAAAGAAAGTCTTGGCAACTCACGGCCCTGAGCCATGCAATTGCATTAAACATGAGGCCAATTTGTCAGTTCGACTTTGTTCACCAGGTAGATTACACTATCTGGCAGATCCCTTTCTTGGTTTCGGTGCATGCTGTGGAGGTGGATTCCGTGGTTAGAACGGAGGGTGACTGTTGACAAAATAAATCGAACTTAAATGTTCCCACATCAGTAAAATCAATCTCATTTCAATCCACAACTATTTGTATCGGATGACCTGGGACAAAATATAAGAACATTTCTGTGTGAACTCAGTCATTTATCTTGTTACACAAAAATAGAAAAAAAAATAGGCAACTTATGCAAACCCTTTCATGTAATATGAGTCCTTATAGAATGTAAACACTGTGATAAATCATGTCAATGTTTGTTTAACTCCTGCAGATGGCCGTCCTTTGTACGTCCTGAGGTTGGGTCAGATGGACACCAAAGGACTGGTGCGCGCCCTCGGAGAGGAGTCTCTTCTCAGACATGTATGTGACACACTTCAGGCTTATGAAAGTATTATCTCTCTATGTATGTCAGTGAGTTTCTAGGTCAAGTAGTAGGTGGTTGGATTACAGGTCAGGGAATTATTATACACTGGCATTTCCTTCCAAAGGAATTAACACCAGGATTTAATAAGTACAGTACATTTATAAATACCCGCCTGTTATTTTGATGTTGCACTCACTGTAAGTCGCCCAGGTTCCAAGTGTGAGAGCCAGAAGCTGTAGAAAGATTGGACTAGACCACTGAGTTCATGTTGTGTCCTTTCAGGTGCTGTCTATTAATGAAGAGGGTCTGAGACGCTGTGAGGAGAACACCAAGGTGTTTGGTCGGCCAATCAGGTAAACCTTCAGTACCAAACAATGTGGAGCTGAAAAATGCATTGATTCACTGGATCAATAGAAAATAAAAAAAAATTCAGCCATTTTGATAATTGGCTATTCGCTTGTCATTTATCAAGTAAAAATGTCAACAGTCTCTGGCTGCAGCTTCTCAAATGTGTGTATTCACTGCTTTTCCCTTGTCTTATATATTTACAAACCTTTAGATTGAATGACAAGCCGTTTGAAGAAAGACGGATTGATGGAGATTTTATAAAGTAACAAAAAAATTCATTCTCAAAGTTTTTTTTTTTTGTTTGTTGCTTAAACCATATGTGCAGTGAAATGTAACATGGTGCGTGCCATCCTGATATTCTCTCTTATTAAACAAAATGAATCAAAAGGAATACATAAAATCTAATATTTTAATGCGGTCATAGGTGGACACAAATGCAGGATTACGTGGAAAAGATTTTTTTTTTTTAAAGGATTTCATTTAGCAACATCACTCTTTCTTTGTACCGCCAGCAGGAACATACAAGCTAGTTGGATTAGGTTCATCAGTTGTTGCTCATCCACCCACAACCAGAGCACTATCCCCCCCTAAATGGAAAGAATGCACTAGGCTCTACTTCAAGTATGACCAGGAAGGGAACTGAGATGGTATCTGCCATCTCTCAAACCCTCTCACACAGGAGAAGGTGGCTGGGGTGTTGGCCACACAGGAATGCATGTTAACTATAAAGGGCTTTCACGTCACAGAGTAGATAGAGGGAAAGGGAGGATGTGAATTGGGGGGGGGGTCCAGGATAAACAAGTGTCGCCCTCACCACTTAAATGTCACTTGAGGGTGACAGGTGCTAAGTGATTTAAAAGAGGCTTGGTCTCTGTTGTGTGAGTGTGTGTCTTCGAGGCGTGTGCTAATCAAAAATGTCCTTGTCTCTCTTCCTCTCTTGCAGCTGTTGGACGTGTCTGGTAGATCTGGAGGGGCTGAACATGCGTCACCTGTGGCGGCCGGGAGTCAAGGCTCTGCTGAGGATCATTGAGGTGGTGGAGGCCAACTACCCCGAGACTCTGGGACGGCTGCTTATCTTGAGAGCTCCCAGAGTTTTCCCTGTCCTCTGGACACTGGTGAGGACCAGGAGGGGGATACATAGTAGCTCAAACAACCTGGCTCAGGGCACACTCACATTAGGACCAGTTGCCCCGTGCCGTTCCCCCGCTGGCCAGCACTCACACTGCTCCAGCTCCAGCCGGGCCCGAGCACAGTTATCTCTTGTACATTCGTCATTGCGTGCGTCGAAATACCATATGACAGTATGACGCATTGATCGACTTCTTTTTAGAAACGTACAGATTTTGGTTATTTTTTGGATACTTATGGTTGTATGATTGTTTTTTTAAATATTTTCATCCAGACAAATCTGCAGCAAACATTCTTCTCTGCATCAGACCAAGACCCATTTTCGAAAACACACACATTCTGCTCTACTCGTAGTGTTTCTGTAAATTCAAAGAATGCTGCCAGGGGATTACTAGCACTAAACTAATTTGGTATGTACATCCGCCTCTGCCCTTAGGTGAGTCCCTTCATTGATGAAAACACCCGCAAGAAGTTCCTCATCTATGCAGGCAACGACTACCAGGGCCCTGGAGGTCTGGTGGACTACATAGACAAGGAGATCATCCCTGACTTCCTGGGAGGGGAGTGTATGGTGAGTGTGTGTGAAGATTCAAGCTTTATCTGTATGTTACCATTTGAGGGTCTAGTTTCATTCTGGATATGAACTTTCTGGGACATAGATATCTCCTTCACTGACCCAATTCTATGCTTTTTTTTCTCTGCAGTGCGAGGTACCGGAGGGCGGCCTGGTTCCCAAGTCCATGTACCGCACAGCCGAGGAGATGGAGAGCGAAGATATACGACTATGGACCGAGACAATCTATCAAAGCGCCAGTGTCTTCAAGGGAGCGCCACACGAGGTAAGGCTTAACAATGGAGAGCACTGAAATGAATATATAGGGCAGAGAGTTGTATAAAGGCTAAGGTCAAAGTTTTGTCAAGTTCTGCCATCTAGTGGTTGTATGTGCTTGGTGAACTTTTTTCTGGTTTTTAAATTCAGTTGAGGAATAAATATGTCATGGCTTTGTAAAAATATGTCTGCAGTGACAAACAATAAGTCAAGTTATATGAATTATACCAAAGAGTCATACATAATCACCCCTCTGGAAATGTTTTTATTTTATTTTATGTTTATCAGCTCATAACTTGACAGACAGTTTTGTCTCCCTGCTCTTTGTCACTTTTATTTTCTGTCAAATTTAGCTGAAATATAGAGCAACATAAAATGATCATATAAAGAATGAACAGTAAAGATTACAACACTGTTATGAAGAGTATGAATTTCACTGTCATAATCCTTTGGCTTTATTCCTTTAACAATGAATGGATGTGTGTAACCTGGATTGATCCTCATCTCATCCAATTCTTCTCTTCCTCGACCAGCTTCTGATTCAGATCATCGACGCCTCCTCCGTCATCACGTGGGACTTTGACATGTGCAAAGGCGACGTGGTTTTCAACATCTACCACTCCAAGCGGGCCCCCCAGCCTCTGAAGAAAGAGGCCCTGGGAGCCCCGGGAGGCAACAATGTCCAGCTCATAGACAAGTCCTGGACACTGGGACAAGACTATAGCATGGTGGAGTCACCGCTCACATGCAAGGAGGGCGAGAGCGTGCAGGTGAGGGTCCGCCATCTTCAATTGTTGCACGATTAATAACTTTAGATCGGTAAAAAGTTGAATCAAACCGTCTTCTGAGAGCTTCCAGTGGTGCCATATAATTTCCATCTCCGCAGCGATTGTAGCCCCTACAGAAGCTTCCCTCTCCAGCCTGGAACTTGTGCTCATTTTCAGGGACTTTGCACGATAAATCAAATCCATACTTTTAGATCCAAGATTGAAAGTCTTTATATCCAAATGTAATCTATTACTGATCGTTTCTTGTTGTTAGCTTATGTTAAATATAATATTACCTTTCCCATGATGCTTTGGGATAATTTTTGCCTGTCCATCATTGTGAGGCCGGTCAATGTAGCTTTAGCTTGTTTATAGTGCCATCTTTCGGGTAAAATACCTCTCCGCATTCTATACTGGTATATTGGTTGCACCGGTATAGGACCCACCCCACTTTAACATGGAAAAATGTATTAAAAGTGTGTCTTATACCCTGGATCAAATGGTATATGTCCTCTCCTCAGGGCTCCCACATTACACGGTGGCCAGGTTTCTACATCCTCCAGTGGAAGTTCAGCCACATGGCGGCCTGCTCTGCCACCAACATGCCCCGAGTGGACGACGTGCTGGCCACGCTGCAGGTCTCCTCACACAAGTGTAAAGTCATGTACTACACCGAGGTGCTGGGCTCGGAGGACTTCAGGTTAGTAGCTCTACATGTGTCTCCACGCTACTGTATATACCTCAAGTGGATTTATCTGTCCATATCTTCTGTGTTTTACCATAATGTTGTGATTAATTTAATTTCAAACATTTTTCCATTATGAGTGCTTATTTTTCGCTCCTACATTAGCTCAGTTTTCCCCCTCTACAGCATAGCACACAGCACCATGTATGACATTTCTTAGAGTTTTGTCTGTCATTTTGCTTTAATGAAACTACAAAGACAAAGCCTTGAGAGCTTCATGAGTTTTCCCAAGGCCAGAGTTTTGAGATGAGGAAGCTTCCCTCACTCGGAGACGCCTTTTAATCCTTAATCTTTTTCTGTCCACTGGTCTCCTGTTCTATCGCTCTCCACCTCCTCTTCCTCCTCCTGCTCTGTCTTCTCTCTGAAGAGCGGCTTGCTGCGATGTGCACAGTTTGTAAGTGGCTCAGTGTTTCTTTTAGCACTAGCTCATAGTCATCTCTGCTCATTTGATCGTGTTCCCTCAGCAGCTTTTTAGATGCAGCAAAGAGATGCTCATTTGCATCTGGTCTTGCTTACTGCTTTTGTTAGCATTAGCTAACGGGAAGCTGTTGCCTTGTTCACACTTACTACAGGATCCTTGCACTGAGACACAGTTTTTTTTACTACCCACTTGCTGGCTTCAGTCGCCCTGCTTGCATGACTAACACTGTCAGGAATCCTAGGTTAAGTTCAGCACTGTAGCGCTCAACCTCTGGAGATCCAAATGTGCATACCCACTTCACACATGAGACAGTTCCTGGCATTTGTACTTGATGTTCTGTACTTACCCATTTGTATTGAATCTCGGCGTGCTTTCAGTGCACCAGCTGTTTCATTTTAACAGACATAAGATCACCATCTTACTCATTGCTGTGGTATTAACAGGATGTTATTGGTTATTTGGTTAAGATGACCTAATATGGTAATCAGGTTAGGGCTGCAACTAACGATTATTTTGATAATCGATTAATCTGTAGATAATTTTCTCGATTAATCGATTATTTATCGATATGTGTTTTGGTCCGTAAAATGTCAGAAAATGGTGAAAAATGTTGATCAATTTTCCAAAGCCCATGTTGACGTCCCCAAATGTATTGTTATTTCCAAAACACACAGATATTTCAGTTTACTGTCATAATAGGATTAAAGAAACCAGAAAATATTCACATTTGAGAAGCTGAAATCAGAGAATTTGGACATTTTTTATTATAAAATTACTCGAAACGATTAATCGATTATCAAAATAGTTGTCGATTATTTTAATAATCGATTCGTCCATTAATCGTTGCAGCTCTAAATCAGGTAACCCTTTCTTTTGCCACATCTGAATGTACCTACACCAAAATATCACACCTGCTCATAATAACTTTCACTATATGATAACGTGTAGAGAGCATGACAAATATTAACGTGCACTCTTTTTTTTAATTAATTAAAAAAATCTATTAAAACCAACAATTTTTAATTAAACATTTAACTGTAAACATTAGATGGAGGGGCAAACTGAATGAATTTGGATATTTCCAAAACGGGAAACATATGATGTGCCTGGGACCTAACAAAGGACCAAGATGCACTGCACTTTGCCAATACATCCCTTTTCCTGTCTACTAATGGACTCTACTAATTATTTTCATTTTTTATACAATTCATTCATTATAATCAATAATTCATTTAGGTTCTGACTCTATTATCAGACGCACCAAAATGTCCATGTTGTATTTGGTTCAAACAAATACCAAGCAGCCTACATACCAGACCAACAAGAATCCCTTCACTGTGTTAATTCATGTAAATTGTATGTGGAAAGAAAGACACAAAAAAAAGAACAAAATGCTTCAAGCTCTGCCATAGGCTGTTCCGCTTTCAAACAAACAGGGAAGCCACACACGACCTGTTTCATCTCCCAACAAAACCCACTGAAATTAACCAAGAACCCTGTCCCTATGTGGTATGTTTGGAAACACACTACTAGAACTAGCAAAGAACTTGTGTATCCTCTTCCACCATTACTGTCTTCTTGCTTAATGCACTGCTTGGTTGCAGCCTATGGCAGAGCCTCAAACGTTTGTGCCACACAGAGTGAAATCATGTCCCTGCTGTGGGTTTTTAATCTGGCTGCATGGTTGTGCATCATGACGCACACACATACAATGCATTGACTTAGTCACTGGCCGACTGTGGTTGCTCACATATGAAGTTCTCAGCATATTGTGAAGTGTGTGTGTGTGTGTGTGTCTGCTCACATATACATTCTCTGGATCTCTCTTCACCTCAGGGGTTCCATGACCAGCCTGGAGTCCAGCCACAGCGGCTTCTCCCAGCTCAGCGCGGCCACCACCTCCTCCAGCCAATCGCAGTCCAGCTCCATGATCTCCAGGTAGAAGCAGGAAAGGACTACAAAAACTCACCACAATTCCCTCCTCCACTGCCCTTTACCGTACAACACCACCCAAGCCAACTTGTCCTCAAAGCAACAATCTCGAGCATGCTTGCACAAACGGAAGACAAAGAATAAAACAAGAAAAATCTAAAGGCATAAAAAGAAAAAGAAAATGACAGAGACAGTGTACAATTTAAAAGGGCTGATTTTTTTTTTGCACAAAGGTCATGTATTTTTCGGGTGCTGGGCAACGGTTTGAATCAGAACATTAGTAGAATGTTTTGTATGCACCGTGACTTGTGCGGGGTGTATAAGGTTACAGGTTAGGAGATGAATTGCGGTTCCTTGTGTGGCCCTGGAAGCTGAAAGAAGCAATATCCTCATCGTGAGATCCACGGGACCGTTTATAGACACTGGAGGCGCTGTTACATATTTGAATCTACACACTGCTTGCACAGTACGGAGATGGAGCGTTCCTCATACTCCATACAAAAATGGATGTGCTGTTACATACATACACACATACACACACTGTTACAAACATACATACTCACACTGTTACAAACACACACACACACACACGCACACATACACACACACACACTCACTGTTACACACACACACACACACACACACACACTCACACACACACAGATATATACACAAAAACACACACAAATTTAGTGTTTGCCATATTACCAGATGGGTTTGTTTACCCTGGTGGATTGTTTATAGGCCAAGTGTGTGTGTGGGTGCCGAGGAAAAACTCTTAACTGGACCTGGGTTGAGTAACACTTGCTAATAATAATATATATATACATATTATATTTTCTTTTATTCAAATGGCATGGAGTCATGGAATGGGTGGAGCTTACTGAATTCTGGCAATCCAGATGGTGTCAGCAAAGTTGGCATTTGATGGGGGAAAAAATATATATCTTTTTTTCCCCCACTGCTGTTTTAAACTTTCTGGCATTCATTTGTGTTGTCCGATGTGGCAATAAACCCCCCACCACCCGCCCCAACTCACCACCATCCACCCATGGGAAGAAAAAAAAAGCATTTGGTTATTTGACCCGGGTCTGACTCTTGGCGAAGTAATCCGCTAGAAGCAATAATTTAAAGTTTTGACTTTCTACTGTGTGAAAGATATTTCTATTTATCATGAATTTGTGGAGGATCATCATGGGTGCTGATTTGCAGATGACCCTTTTCCGTCGTAAAGTTGTGTACAGGCAAAAAAAAAAAAAAACACAAACTGAGCCAGTGAACTGCTACATTCTGAGACATCAACATTTTATCACTTGTTGTCTTGGTTTACCATTCTTGTCAGGAGAGGAACAAAAATAAGACGCCAGATTTTCTCCTGGACAGGTTATTTTAATTTTTTTTTCTCCTTGGAATGACCACAGTTTGCTTCAGTCGGAATCTCTTGGTAAAGGAGATGCCTTTTTTTCTCGCTGATTTGTGAATGTGCTACTGATTGGCTAGCGCTCGCCAACCAATGAAAAGGCCTGATTTTGGAAGGGGGTTGTGACGCAATTGGACAGAACTGCCACCATGCTCTACTTGCTTTTCAGAGTGTGTGCGTTTGGGGACGAATGTTACTTTGTGATCGATCATTTGACGGTGCACCAGTAGAACGACATATTGATACTGTACATGTGCTAGTGTTGGGTAGAGTAAATTACTGTGTTTCTTTTCTTTTTGGAGAGTACTTGATGGGGTGACGCAGTGTGGCGTGTTACTGTCTATGCTCACACATGGTGATTGGGTTTACAGAGTATACGTTATCAATCTGTTTGTTTAAAAACTTAAGAGATAGCCATTTTGAGAGTCATGTGTCAACGAATACCATGTTAGCCTTTTTGTAAGAATCAATCAGCTAGAGGAAACACCTGCTTTTTTTCCCCCCCCAAGGTCACCACTGTAATAGATGGTGAATTGAATTAACAATTCTTAATGCAACTCATCCGTGCAACAGTTTTTTTTTAATACAGGTTATGTGGTTGACGTACATTTATGACTTAACATAAATCTCACTCCTTATATAGGGCAGAAAAAGGGTACTCTTTTTCAAGTCATTGCCTGCTGTTTCCATGGTTACTTAATGCAGCTGACAGCAAAAAAGAGAGCAAGATAAATAAGAGATATAAATATATATGTATTTACAATATGGGATTCGGACTCCATAAAAATACTGTCCTTGTTATCATGTTGCTTTTGATCCATGAAACTGTTTTGAGCGATTGAGGAAAGGTCAAGGGTTGACTTGTGCTAAGCATATGTCATTAACTGCAATAACATGAAATGCTTTACTGAGAAAAAGGACCTCCTTAGATTGTGGGCTCTCAAGTGTGTGTGTGAGTGAGTGTGAGTGAGAGAGAGAGAGATGTAATAAAAGAATGAATGCTGATAAATGACATGCCAGTTAAATCTGTTTCTCTGCTCTGCCCTCTCTCCCTTTCTGAAGCATGTGTCGAACCACACAAATAACTTCCGTTTGTTTCCATATCTTTAACGGTTCAGCTGATCAGACCAGTATCAGCACACTATCCTTTTGTCTGTTTGTATTTCTCTCTCTGTCCACCATTTGTCACTTGTGCACTCCAGTTGTTGCTGTTTTTCTTTCTCATTTATGTATACGGTCGAAAGCTGAATGGACCTTCAATGAACCCAAGTAGGCATAAAGAAGTATGTGTAGATCAGATATTCTGTTTTATTTTTACCGCTGAAATGCGGTGATGCAAATACCAGAACACGCTTCCATGCTCTGCTGTCTCCTGCCTCACTGACTTCAGCTCTTACCCATTTCATCCAGATCTCATTTGCCAAATGAGGGCTATAACTATGATGTTTTGTCTGTTTTTGTCAACACATCTGTCTGTGTCCGTGCTTCCTTTTTCCCCGACAGCGATGCATATCTTCTCTTTACCTTGATGTGAGGAATTATGTAAATACTACATGTTTGGATTAACCAGAAAATGGCGCTTTTACATTTTGTTTTTGGAAAACATTAAACTTGAATTATGACAATATAAATGCACATGTGTCTCATTTATTGAAGTGTCTTTGCTTGTTCTTGCTCATGCGATGAATCAAGTTTAATACATATAAAGAACCAAACCGGAAAAAAATATGATTAATCTATTTGACCTGGACCCACACTGATCTGAGACTAGACTAGACATGATAAAATGCAGCTATTACATTTTTATATCCGTTTTATTATGTTATTGTTTCTCCCTACATTAGTAAGCACTGTGATGCTTGCTGCAATCAATTTGCAATCACTTTTTAACTGAATGTTTGGCATTAGCCTACCAATCAATTTTAGCGGCCTTTATTAAACAGAATAGTAGACTACCACTGACATGTAAAAGTGAAATAAAAATGTTTGGTTCAAATATGATGTAATAACTCATTACATAAGTTTATGTTTTATTTCCCAAAGTTTAAACGAGATGCTGTGTCGTTATTCTGCACAAGAAATGTGTTATGAAGTGACATGTTCCAATCAGTGTAATTCGCCCTTTAGGCCACTAGATGACAAGCGATAACTTCTGAAAGCCACGATGACGCCAGACGCAGGCTCCGCCCCCACAGTGACGTTAATACACGGAAGCAAAACATGGGACACAATCACAAGCGACACGCGCTACTTCTGTCACTTGCATTTCCTCATTAAACGTCGCTCACCGGGCCGGTCCAGATGTCCGCCCCTCTTGCAGAAGAACTGGTCAAGCAATGGGAGAGGTCAGAATGCTATTCTATCATTCACATTACATAGCGTACCTACCTGAACTATGTAGCCTACACTACACTGACTACTCTATATTAAGCCCCTATCTCACTGGGCTGCGACAGTGTGCGACAAGTAGGAGACACAAAATTGCGACAAAATGTGCAAATTAGCGACAATTTTCACTTGCAGTCTCACTGAGTTGGTTCCTCACGACACGTTTGCGAATGTCCTGCCCAACACTTGCCAGGAGGTCGCATTTATGTCTCGCGAACGTCTCACGACCGTCTCAATTTTGTCTCAAATCAGTCGCAATTTAGTTTCATATGTCGCCAACCCCTCGCAAAGTTGTCTCACATTGCTCGCACTTTCTGACTCGCGGAAACTAAATTGAGAAGGGTTTGCGACGCGTTTGAGACACATGCGACCACTCTGAGACTATTTTGAGACAGATTTGTCGCACACTTTTTTTGAACATTTTGTTCAAAATTCATGCGACAGGATTGCGCGACTCATGCGAGGAAATTGAGACCTCCGCGAACGTTTGGAGACAGTTTAGAGCACATGTGTCAAACTCAAGGCCCGCGGGCCAGATGTGGCCCGCGACACGTTTTAATGTGGCCCGCGAATCAATTCGGCCGATTTGAATCAATTCTGAAAAAAAAAAAAAAAAATGTTTTTTTTTTTTTTTTTTTTTTTTTTCCTTCATAGAGCCTGTGCCATATCCGCACGTTGCATACGCTCCCAACTGTTAGGAAACTTACGTGGCTTACAGCTAGGAATGTCTGCTGAAAGTTCTACAGCTCAGGATTTTAAGCCATGAATTGATGAACTTGCATCTAAGAAGAGCTGTCAGTTTTCTGAGGGCTGTAAATAGGCCAATATATGTGGCCAAATAGCATGCTAATATTGATGATTGATTGTGTCAAGTGTCTAAGGCAGTGGTGTCAAACATCCGGCCCGCGACTTGTAGAGCACACATTTCTGAGCATTTAAAAAAAAAAGTAAGTTAAATTAAATTTAAATTAAATTGGGAAAAACGTATTCCAAAACAACAAATAACCTCTGTATTTAAAAATAAATCAAAACAGTAGAAGTTGCACTTTTATTTAATTGTATTTTGTACTGTCTGCATGTTTGCACAAAATGTGTCCCTGTACATATAGTAAACAAAATTGGACAACTGTAAGGTCAGTGCCTGTTGTATTTGTGTATTCAAATAAACAGTTGTTTATTTCATTAGTGCGTATTGGCATCTTTGAGCAAAATACCCCCAAAATTTTGGGGGTATTTTGTAGGTTACATATGTAGGCTGAGTTATAAAGCATATAACTGAAAAACAAAGCTAAAGATTTGGATTTGACATATGTACGTTATTTTGCCATTATTTTACTGGTCCGGCCCACTTGAGATCAGAGAGGCTGTATGTGCCCCTCGAACCAAAATGAGTTTGACACCCCTGGTTTAGAGACTCGTTTGCGAATGAAGTCTCCAACTTGTCGCAAACAGTCGCAGCCCAGTGAGATAGGGGCTTTACTGATATGACTGGACCTTATCCCCAACACTGTGTCCTGCTTGTAATCACACTTCAGGACATGAAGTAAGCTTATTAGGACGTCAAAAGAGTGCTTCATATTGTGTTGACAAATGGTCAACACAATATGAAGCACTCTTTTGTCAATGACAATTGCTGCTACACTCTCTGTGTGGTTGTAGCTCTGGACCTGAGCCACCAGTCCTCAGCAGACATTGATTTGTGAGTTTGGAATGACAAGGCCAGTGATGACAACATGAGTCCATATTATGTCCTTCTTTATGCCAGACGTGTGTGTGTGTGTGTGTGTGTGTGTGTGTGTGTGTGTGTGTGTGTGTGTGTGTTCTTATTAGTTCTGAAATGTTCTTTGCAATTTACTCTGAAATGTGATGAAACAATGAATCTGTAAATACCATTTCATTCATTCATCATGTAAATAACCGTTAGTTGCTGCTTTTCTTTGTAAGTTAACTAGGCCTATACTATGAACAGATAACAGTAAACATGATTAAAGAGTACCAGTGTATTTGCTGAGAGGGGGACTGTGTCTGTTTTCCAGGCAGAAATATTTAAAGGAAACAATTTGTCGATTCACCTTTTATTTGTTTGACAGAAAAGCGATCCGCAGCAGTGTTGACAGTCGAATCTTTATTTTTTTCAGTAATTTTTTTAAGCAAAACTGCCAAACATTTGCTGATTTCAGCTTCTCAGAAGTTCCACTTTCAAGACAAATGCGTTGCTTATTTGTCGTGCATGTTAATAGATTGAATACATTTAGTTTTTTTATGGCTTTGGATCAAAGGAGTGAAATGATAGGGGACATTTTTCATCCATTTTCTGACATTTTATAGACATAATCGCAAAATGATCCAGAGAGAAAATGTTCATGGCGGATGAATCATTGGTGGGAATTGTCATCAGCCCCTAGAAATGTGTGTTGCATGTTGTATATTACAGCAGATGGAGTAATGTAACTAAGTACATTTACTCAATTACTGTGATGCACAAGATTTTTGCAAACGGATCATATAGAGTTCATAAACTATTGTATATAACCTAGCAGTATGTAGGCCTATACAAGCAGAGATGAACCATCAGGCCATTAATCGACACAACACACTGACAAAAATAAATTTTCTAGTGACAAATTTAGTATTTACATTTTGATAATAGTATTTTTGTATGTATATAAGGCAAAGATGTCATGGATCCAACCTTTCAAATTTGAGGATTTGCTGCTTTCGTTGAATTCATTTTTCAATTAATAAAAATAAATATAGCTGAATCCACAATGAACAATACATGTATTTGCAGTCACATACAGTTAAATACTCTTGGTACATACATTCTTTTAAAATTTGATATTTTAGTACTTTTACTCAAGTGGCATTGTAATAGGTGACTTGTAACTTATAACAGAGTCATGTGTTCTAGTAAGGTAGGCTATCTCTATTCTTCAAATATGGCTTTTAAGGTACTTTTTACACCTCTGCATTTCAGTCAGTAGTCAAATGGTAAATGGACTTGACTTATATAGCGCTTTTTAGCCAATTGTTTCTCAGCCCCAAAGCGCTTTACGTTTCTTACCATATTCACCCAATCATACACACACTTATCCATCGATAGCAGTAGCTGCCATGCAAGGTGCTCTCTGAACCATCAGGAGCAATGTGGGGTTCAGCGTTTTACCCAAGGACACTTCCACATGTGGCTTCACCACTGCCGTCTACCTAGTTGTAAGCGTTTGAGTGACTTCCCTGGTTGGGCTCAGCTGTGTGTGTGTGTGTGTGTGTGCAGTGAGCAGGCCCGCCTCAGACTGCAGCTGGTGGAGGAGGACACTGAGGCCTGGCAGAGCAGTGCAGACTTCTCTGGTCTGGACAGAGTGGGAGGAGTGGACCTGTCCTTCATCAAAGGGGACGATGTCAACGCCTGTGCCCAGCTGGTGGTGCTCAGCTACCCAGACCTGGAGGTGAGCTAAAGCTAGCCCCATCACTACACCACACTATTTACAGGCAAACTAAAGGAATATACGAGTTTATCTCCCTCTAGTGGTAAACTGTGGGAAATGCAAGAATACATCTGCAAAGTCTGGTGGCACAGTGCCCAACACTTATGTAATAGGAGCCAGCATTTATCTGATAAAATAACAAATTACAATTGCATTTGTTGACCACCGACACTGGCGCAGGAGCTCAAGAAGAGCACAAGAAATGTTTCAGTTGGTGGTTCTACTACTAAGAAAAAACCTGGACGTAAAGCAGAAGGTAAAAAAAATCCATGCGCGATCACCAAAGGCTTACCTCATGTAGACGCACCGACAGTGTTGGTGTAATTACTCAGAATTCCTCATGGGGTCAACAGAAGTTATGCACTATAACTTTAAGTGAGGAAGCGTTCACTTTATTTGGATATTTGAATGCAAGGTCAGTTAGTTGTTTTCTGACTCTTTTGTGACTCCATCCCATTAAATGTACTGCAGTCCTGATAGCTGGCTGCAGGAGGAAGAGTGGTAAACTTAAAGGTGAAGTAAGCGATTTATTTATATTAATATAAGTTTTAAATCGCTCTTTATTCATGCAGTGATATAGCCCATCTCTCAGTCACCCGCTTTGCATGTAATCGGCAAATAATCTATTCGGGGACCCCGAAACTGATATCCAATCACAAGAGAGAACGCTACAAACCGGCAACCGTCTCACTGCCGGTGCACTCGCAGAGCGACAGATGGGTGAATGTTTATGTGCCTAAAATGGCAGAGCAGGTAAAAATCCTTCCCTATGTCTGTTTTGATGGTTTTTATCATGTTTTATCACACTTACTCATCTGATATGATGCTTTAAAATCTTGGATAATACACATATACTTGGTTGGCATAGAGTCAGTGCATCTTTTTTTCTGTTTCCTACAGCTAGAGTCCTTGGACCAGATTGGTTACATGCACAGAAAACTACGGTGGCGCTGAGCATTCACCAAATAAAAAAAAGTTTCACTGCAGGATCTCGTAATTACGAGATAATATCTCGTAATTACGAGATAAGGATCTCGTAATTACGAGATAAGGATCGCCCTCTCATTCATCAATAACGATGTCTGTGTGTGTGTATTTGTGTGCAGACGAGGTGAACCTAGCCATAGGAAAACGTAGGCAATAGCCTTGGTTTCCGGACTACAATGGGCCCCATAATCAATAAACTTATTTTAAATATTTGTTTAGGCTACTGTTCATTCATTAATCAGCGATCGCATCGGGTAGGCTACTGAGGGACACACTTTCGGCTTTACGCCCGTGATCAGCTGCTGAGGTCCGACTGGGCTTTTCTCCTGAATAGTCCCAGTGACTGCATATCTGCACAAAGTTGACATGGCTATCATTGTCATGCCCTCCTTGTAGAAAGTTCTTATGTGTTTGTATGAGTCATGGATTACACCGAGTTTAACGACTGCATTTAATCAAAGCATTCAATAAAACTGCGTTCCGATACAGTAACAAACAGGAGGTAAAAGTGAACTAGCCCACCGGGCATTCTGATTGGATGAGGCAACACAGTACGGTGGCTCCGGTGGCTCATAATGAACAAACTGCATATACAAAGTGAAAGTGTGTCCCTCATTTCCCAATGCGATCGCTGATTAATGAATGAACAGTAAACAAATATTTAAAATAATTGTATTGATTATGGGGCCCATTGTAGTCCGGAAACCAAGGCTATTGCCTACGTTTTCCTATGGCTAGGTTCACCTCGTCTGCACACAAACACACACACACACACACACACACGCACACACACATCGTTATTGATGAATGAGAGTGTGATCCTTATCTCGTAATTACGAGATCCTTATCTCGTAATTACGAGATCTTTATCTCGTAATTACGAGATACTTATCTCGTAATTACGAGATCCTTATCTCGTAATTACGAGATATTATCTCGTAATTACGAGATCCTGCTCTGAAACTTTTTTTTATTTGGTGAATGCTCAGCGCCACCGTAGAAAACAGCAGCAACATGTACATGTGATTTCTTGTAGAAATTCAAAATGGAAAACTTTTTTTATTTGCTGTTCTTGATTGACTAGCACGTACCGTTATATACGTTATATATTTACAGTGCAGTTCAAACAAACAGCCTGCACCTGAACCCATCTGCAACTTTTAGCTTTAGGCATACTGCAAGATCACCGAGAGATTTTCAAAATCCAGACTGAAAGTTCAACAGAAGTTTGCCAAACACATATCATACCTCTTGGTGAACTTTTAGCTTGAAGTGAGATGCCTCCACTATATTACGTACAAACCAAAGCCTTAGATTTGGCAGCAGGAGTTAAAGTTTTTTATTTTAACAAACAAGTGTTTGTGAAATGTTTTACTCCGCATTTATTGTGTGGATGGGTTGAACCAAGCAGGGAAGCTACATCAAAAGAGTTCTACGTAGGCCCTAAATCCCCCAAACAAAGTCTCATTTTAAGTTCAGAAATAGAGACTGTATTTAAACTGAATATGAATGAAAGCATTTTTAAGTTTCCCAAATACATAATTGTATCATATTGTAAAGCTGTATTTGGGGCATTGTGTGATGGGACGATTAACAATATAGAATCAAGATAAATAAACGTCTCCGTTGGCAACATAGCAGTAAATACATCCTACAATGTCATAATGTTGAAGAAGATATTATATATATGTCTTGTAAAATTTCAATACATTTCTTAAAACTTTTGTAAAAAAAAAAACTAAAGACAACACTCCAAACTCCAAAGGGCTTTTGAATGTTATTGGTTCATTTTGTGAGCCTGCCCTCTCATCACTTAACCTCCTCTCACAAGTGGGATGCATTTTAATATTCCTTAGCAAAAAAAAATGGTTGATAGATATCTAATCCCATCCAACTACTTCATTCAATTCAGCCTAAGCACTAATAGCAGCAAGCAACATTAACACACAGGAGAGCCCAGGTTTATAATAAACAACGGGGCTCAAGGTCCAGTCTTGTTAAAATGACCTTGGCAGCCTTGAGTTCCATTTAATCTACTTTTTTTTTTAAAGCCGTTCACACTTTCCTGTCGCTTATCACATTAAATTAACACAAGCTACTGGCCCCTTCTCATTACGTAACCCATTATAATGAATGGCATTTGTCAGCGTACATTGTTGATACATGGAACCCAACGAGGCTGAATGAAATGTTGTTTGCGAAATGCGTTCCAATAATGGGATTATGTTTCCACGCGTGCTTTCAATTTACAATCCAACAACACTGCCCCCGGAGGCCCTTTGTGACACTAAGTAATGCTGCTAACATGACGCACAGCGTGTCAGACGTGTCCACTAATGTTGAGTTCCTAAGAAAACCAGGCAACAATTTTTGTAGTTTCAATTTGACACTCTGCATTTTAAATCAGCTTAAAGTTAAATAGTCGAACAGTCAGTGATGTTTTATTTACACCAACGACAGCGTTTGCATGTTTTATACAGTTGTTATTCTCTCTAATGTGAGAGCCCTGCGGCAATTGCAATAGAATCCATTTTGAAGTGCATTTATGATTTCTCATAATCAACCATACTCATTACAACTCAACAAAATGTGTTTGTCGTATAAACACATCAATGAAAAGATTTAAAGATTTAAACTTGCAAAGCATTTGTTAATGGTTCGCTGAAACTGTTTTCAGCCACACAAAAAGGCATAAACATATACATATAATATCAACATGGCAATCTGATTGGAAGCTGTAGGATTTACATTTTAGTACTTGACGTTAATACCATCACCAACAATGTCTTGGATTTCGAACTCCATCTATCAAAATCATGCCAAAAGTATTTTTTTAAATACTTATCGGTACATTACATTTTATTTTGTTATATGAAGATAACATCAGAAATGCTGCTTAAGCGCCAAAGGCTCTGATGGTCTTGATGTTGCATACATTTGATTGACATATGAGCAGACAGGGGCACTGGGGCTCAATGTAAGCAAACCTGAGCTTGTTAGTATATGCTAATGAGCTGAGGACAGAGACACTGTGAGTGATGAATGACATCACTTCAGCATAATTTAGCATCTAAATTGGCCAAGGTTGACCTAAGGGTGCAGGTAAGCTTTTATGCTTTTCAGTGTGCTTCCACTGACTAGCTAATGAGATAACTAGCCTGCAAAGTGACACTAGCGCTTTGTCTGGAAGCTCCTTCAGCGAGTTAAGGTCCAACACCAGACCTGTGTCTTGGCTTTAAGATTGTGAGGAGACACACAGTGTGTGTGTGTGTGTGTGTGTGTGTGTGTGTGTGTGTGTGTGTGTGTGTGTGTGTGTGTGTGTGTGTGTGTGTGTGTGTGTGTGTGTGTGTGTGTGTGTGTGTGTGTGTGTGTGTGTGTGTGTGTGTGTGTGTGTGTGTGTGTGTGTGTGTGTGTGTGTGTGTGTGTGTGTGTTGGTGTGTGAGTTAACCTTTGACAGAATTGTGGCATTAATACTTTGTGCAAATTATTTAGAATGATGCTACGGTACATACAAGATTACATCTACCGTGTGTTGAGGGAGGACTAAGGGCTTTGCAACCAATTTAGTATAAACCCAGGATATATTAGGATACACATTTATACCAGTGTCCGATGTCAACATGGCTGATGGCTCATGGCGAGACACTGCAGGCAGAAACATAATCTTTTTTCTTTTGTCAATTTTGAAAATACTCTGGTTTATGATTTATCATTTTGTTCTTTTAAACATGTTGAAAATGCATTTTTAAGACCTCTCCAAAGCATTTTTTTTTATTCATTAAATAAAAAAAGGCTGGATTCCAAATCTGCTCTATAAAACCTTTTGACACTAATATGTAATACAATACTGGTTTTAACTCTGGCTTTATCCAACATCTGTTTTGCTTTTTAAATAGATGCACACACAATGAATGAACTACATATTACCAAATGTGGATATATGTAATGTAAGTAATCAACTAGAATAGTTTAATGAGGATTTCTATAAATTAAAAAATGTACCCTATTCACCTGCAGTGTCTCGCAAGAAAAAGTGTCGAACAGGAAAAACTTCATGTCTGATGTTCAGTATATAAATATAGATATATGCATTGTACAAATATATAAAATATAAAAAATCATAGTATATTAAGTATACTATGTATGTATAGATCGTAAATGTCAAATATAGTATCGCCAATTGTATAGATAGATTGTATAGAGATTATATGGAATACAAGAAGCGAATATAATAAATATATATTTTTTTTACTATGGAAAAGGGGTAGGATTAAATAAGTGTATACTTCTTCCTGCTCCTTTTCAGGCATATCACATCAATACAGATAATTTGTTTTCTTTTTTTTTCTTTTTGTAAAGTCATTTAAACATACATTTTGTTTTGTATTGTTTTTGATATGTCTGAAATAAAATCAAAAATTCAAATTCAAATTCAGTTCATGTTCACAGCTTTAAATCAACAAGAAATAACAGATGTTTCACTTTGGGCCAGATGTTGAATTACAATAAGCTAGCAGATAGGGGATCAGTGTTCTGCTCTAGTACAGTGGTCAGATGGACATATGGGTGGATACAACTGTTTGATCACAAAAAAGTATTTTGCCTCTCATCATATCTTGTCAGCCGAACAAAACAAAACAATTTCTTAATGAGTGTTTGTGTTCCCCTCCAGGTGGTGTATTCAGACAGTCAGATGGTGACCCTGACCGCCCCCTACGTGGCTGGCTTCCTGGCCTTCAGAGAGACCCCCTTCCTCCTGGAGGCTCTGCAGAGGCTGGAGAGGAACCAGCCCAGTCTAATGCCTCAGGTCAGAAACTACACGCACGCACGCACATACAAGCATGCATAAATAAACACACACACGCACGCACGCACACACACACACACACACACACACACACACACACACACACACACACACACACACACACACACACACACACACACACACACACACACACACACACACACACACACACACACACACACACAGACACACACACACAGACACACACATACACAACTGGGGTTATATTCAGTGTTCTTGCCAAAGGTGGTTTTCGCTTTTCCACTCTCCAGTTTCTTTTCAAATAAGGAGATATTTTGAATTCTTGTGTGTGCAAAGATCCTTTCTTCATTTTCAGTCCTTGATTTTTCATTGTTTTGTTCTTGCCAGTGTTGAAGCAGCCTTTGAAAGACTGCAAGCCTGCTCCCACACTATCACTGCCTCGGATTCTCATATTTCATTTATGTCAGGGTTAGACAAGCACGATTCATTAATTATTCAATCAGCTTTGGTTGTGTTGGCGGGCATATTTTTTTCTTCTACTTTTGACAGAGCCTTGCTAGTGGTTTCTCCTTACCTCCAGTTTGAAGGCCAAGCTTTTCCCATAACGTTAAACTATTGCGTAGTAAAAGTTCAACTTTTTTAGCCTAAGGTGGACCAAGGATTAGTTGAGCCTTGATGGTAATGCTTACCCATTAAAATTAGAATTACTTTTAGTTATATTAATATTATAATATTATAACTGTAAGCATTCTAATTTAAATACCTACTTCACCGGTGGGAATATGAAGGTGTATTGAACTCTGAGATCCTATGTAGTATAAATGTTCAAACATTTTAGAAATCGGTTCATCCTAGTCTGAGAAAAGGCAGAAAGAGTGTGTAGTGTATTTTGTTATGACACATTCTAAGATTACTGTAGTGTGTTATGATACTATACATTTTATATTAAGGCCTATACTGCTACAGAGCAGGACAAAGACAATGCCTCATCTGGCAGGGGGCAAAGTCAGGGATGTCAGCTGCCTGAGTGAGGAAACCCTCAAGGCTGACCTGTAGATCATTCAAATTTCACACAAAGGTGACTGTCTTGTGAGTTAATCAAAGACAGTCTGGCTAAGAGTTAACAGTAGTTTATTGATCCTGGTCATCATCATCATCATCATCAGCATTGTCTTAAAAGTTGCTGAATCAGACTTCTTGGCCAACGTGACATATCGACTCTAGGTGATGACTAAACTCAGGATGTCCTCTGGGGGCCAGAGGGCAACCCAGATGTCCCCTGACTTATTAGGGTGGAGCTAGTTAGGGTACACCAATTAGGTGTTAGGAGGAGCAGGGCGTACTGTCCTGAAGAACCAATCAGATCACTTAGAGTGGCGGTTAAAACCGGCCACAATTCTGGAAAAAGTGGGGTCTCTATAGCAAAGGAACTTCTTCATAGATTTGGCTACAAACACTTTAAATTCTTATTGGCTTCGTTTTGACTGCAGGATGAGTTTTGTTGTTTAATAAAGAGAAGTTTCCTGAGACCTCCTCATCTGCATTCAACTGTGTCTTCTTCCATCAACTAACTACCAACGCGGCTTTCTGAGTAAAGGCCCAAGAAAATATACTGCAAGTGTTTTATGGTCTCATTGTCTAACCCTACATTTTACTATGTTTGACATCACTCATGGGAAAAAGTAGGGTTAGGATTAACAGGACAGCTGGGCCAAGGGAAGACTGAGGAAAGACTGAGGGAAGAAAAACCCCATTCATTATATTATAATAGCGATTTTATAGTGATAGAATGCCGTATCCATATGGGTGAAGTATTCCTTTAAGCATTCTGGCTTACAATCCAAGCCTTATAAGCCTAATAAGTGGAAGTTCTGGACTTTAAAAAATATTTATACTTACTTCATTTATGTAACATATTGGGGCTTGTTTAAATGCTATTAAACATACCTTCCTTTGAGCACTTCACATATGAATTGTAGCTACATGGACACATCTCTGCTGCTCTCCTTCTCTCACTGATTCTTAAAAAAGTCTTTACTTGTATTTGCTGCTGCCCACGCCTCCCCCACTTCCTCCCACTCAGTCTCTGTTACCATGCGGGTATGTGTGAAGAAAAACACACACACGTCACACACACACACACACACACACACACACACACACACACACACACACAGCTCAAAACCCTGAAATCAAAAAAAGCTTTAGAAATACATACAGTACAGTTACATCTTTAGCTTTGTTTTTGAATGTAGGTCAATGAATGTCAGTGGTGTATGTGCTGTGTGCCCTCTCAACAGGTGGTGTTTGTGGATGGGAACGGTCTGTTTCACTACAGAGGTAAGTCAAGCTGCTTTAGACTAACCCTGGAAATGTTTCACAAACTATCCTATGTTGGTTTCGCTAACCCTGGGCATGTGCTAACCTTGTGGTCACACCAGAAAAATAGCTTCAATCAGTTACTCATGTTTTGTTATTTATTGATCCTATTACATTAAAGGGGCAGTAAGTGATATGGTTCTTTTAGCTAACTTCCTCTCAGTGACTAGCAGTTAGCAGTCCCCTCCCTCTTCCCTACGTCACCACCACATGAACACACAGCCGTCTTCATCCGATAGTGCCGCGATGGAGAGCAGCGAGTCATCATTCACGAGCACAGAGACCCGCCTCTTTATAGTTTAACTGCCAATTACTGCAAAGTTGAATGAACAGGAGACATGTGTTATGAGCTGCGCATACTGTTTAAGTGATTGCTGTATGAATATAGAGAAATGTAACACTTATACGAACAAAGAAATATCACTTACTTCCCCTTTAAGTCACAAATTGTTGCTATTGTTTCAAGTTTTTTTTTACATATGGTTCCATGTCTGTACCCTGCAGAGTTCGGCTTGGCGTGTCATCTGGGTGTGCTGTCTGGTCTGCCCTGTGTGGGCGTGGCCAAGAACCTCCTGCAGGTGCAAGGTGTGCAGAAGAGTGAGGAGCACCAGTCACAGGTGAGCCTGAGCTACACTGTCTATCTGTCTATCTGTTACTGTGCTGCAGAGCTGTGTCTCTCTGTGCTCACTGAACACATCACTGGAAAGGAAAGTGATGACAATATACATCAGATTAAGTTTTTCTTTCTTTTTACCGTGTGTACAAATGCTGTTTCTGTAAAAGAGGAGCCAACCTTGACAAGAATCAATATATAAATTATTTAAGTAAAGCCGTCATGGCCTTATTCTGTTGTGTGCACCGCTCACTGTGTTCTGACGGAGGCAAAGAAGTGCCAGAGGGGCGAAGCAAAGGACAGAATCCTCAATTACTTTTGAATATGTGCACGTCTGTGTGTGTGTGCGTGCGTGCGTGTGCGTGTGTGTGTGTGTGTGTGTGTGTGTGTGTGTGTGTGAGAGCGTACGTCCTGTTTTGACAGTGACTTTTATTGCAAGCCAAGGCTAATGTTAACGTGACTTTTTGAATACAAATCAAGCAGGAACAAATACCTATTGGTCAAAGTATACCTGTGGGACAGCAACAATTGGGTTTCATTAATATGTAAATAGTTTTTCATCTAGCATCGGTGGGCTGATGAGAGGGAAAAAAATAAAAACCAGTTAAATCTGCTGATGAACAGGCAGCCGGCCCCAGCACTAGCAAGTGTGAAGAATGTAGCAGGCTATGTAGGTCACTCTGTCCATCTCTGCTAAGGATAGTCACTTTCTGCTTAGATCTGTGTTAGATGCATTTACACTATGGTGATAATGGATCCCTCATCCCTCTGGAAAATGGTGTGAAATGGGTTCTTTAGAGTGTGACCTGAAGCCAGCACACTGAGAGAAACTCCTCATAGAGAGACATTGGATTTGTTCTGAGCTGACGGTGATAATAAATATATCTTGAAGGTTTCCCGAGGACATTTTACATTGTTCATTTTAGTTTTGTTTCAAATGTTTTATTGGTAGAAATAAGAGATGAACCCATCTTGTTTTCAAGGGGATCCTCAACAACATAAAAGTACAATACCACCATATTTAGAACATATTGCTTTACATAGGCCAACAAAAAGAAAAAAAACAAACAATAAAAGTCATACAAACACACAATCAAAATTGTAAATAATATTTTTTTTCAAATTTTAAATATAATTGAAATAAATAAATTGCAGCCATTTCTGATGTATTCTTGACGTAAGAGAAGGCCAATTGAGACAATTCATACATTGTGCAAAGATGAGTAGAGAAAGAATATCCATGGACAAACCTGGCTTATCATTTGTAAACGCTATTGAAAGATTTCTGTAGAGAAGCAGTGTAGTGATGGACATTTCCTGTAATGCTGATGACAAGTGCCACTCAAACGTTTGCGAGGGAACCAGCATGGATGGCTCCAGCAATCATCCTATCTCCCCCCCTCCCTCCCCTGCATGCTAACTCAATTAGCAGTCAAAAGACTCTGGGCTCCTATAACCCCAGTGGACTTTGTGTAGCGGTGTAACACGCTGATTCAATTCTCTGTAGAAATGTATCCATCTCCCTCACTTAGTTTGAGTAGCTCTGGCGTCAGACAGTGTTTGGTTGGCCTGCGCTGTGGGGAGCAATCTGATCTCTTTGTTGTCGCCGCACCAGCATACACAGTCACACACACATCTACAGATGCTATCGGCGTGCCAACATAGTGGCTTTGGACATGTCTATGTTAAGGTATCAGGTAGCGTGGGCATAACAGGCCTCGTGCGGCATTTTTCAGCCTCGAGCTATTCGCTTTGGATCAGTTGCTGTTTGTGTGAAATGTTAGAACACCTCCCCCCATGCACACTGATGTAATTGTCCTTCTCTGGGGCTCCTTCTAATTTTTTTTTCTCACTACTTTTGAGCACTCTTTGAGAAATTAGCTGTGAAGTAATCTGTGAAACACGAGCCATATCGTTCTCCCTATATCAAATTTCCGAAAATATAGATGTTAAGAAATATGATTAGCCATTACAGAACAGGCACACACTCACTCACTCACTCACTCACTCACTCACTCACTCACTCACTCACTCACTCACTCACTCACTCACTCACTCACTCACTCACTCACTCACTCACTCACTCACTCTCTCACACACACACACACACACTAGCACGTACCAGTGACAAGAGGTAAGCTGCCGCACTCAATTAGATGTCAGAAAGAGTTTCCAAAAACACCCCGAGAGTTCTCTGTAAAACCAATATGCAGTCTGAACAGTGTCTCTGAAGGTTACACAGGGAACTTTCTCTGGCTTGCTGGGATTAAATGTGCGAGCCTCCAGAGTAAAGCTGTGTGTCTGTGGGTCCGTATTCATGAGAAACTGGCGCACAGATCCCTCAAGGTGCTAATGTGAGAAAATAGAACTCTTTCAAGCTAAAGTATTTTGTGCACGTGTAGTCAAAATCTATAAAATATACACATACACATTTGTGGAACGATAACCTGGCAGAAGAGAGGTTTTCTCTGTCTGTGTCTCTATCTCTGTCTCTGTCTCTCTCACACACACACACAGACACACAGACACACACACAGACAGACAGACAGACAGACAGACAGACAGACACACAGACACACAGACACACAGACACACAGACACACACACACACACACACACACACACACACACACACACACACACACACACACACACACACACACACACGTACACACACACACACACACACACACACACACACAGATTGCCTGGCTGTACCTCAAACTAGTGTGTTATTGATGACTTGCTCTGTCTTTCTGACTTCTGCTGTCCTGGCTTCAGTCCTACTCCTGCCTGGTACAAGCCAATCCACACACACACACACACACACACACACACACACACACACACACACACACACACACACACACACACACACACACACACACACACACACACACACACACACACACACACACACACACACACACACACACACACACACACAGCACTGGCCTGGTCCCAACTGGGATGGGGGGCCCTATGCGTCCCCTCCTGCTGGCTGCTTGTTGTAATCAGTCATAGTAGAGCAGACACTCCATCCATCACACAGGCTAAGCTGCCTTCATAGCTCTGGCCCATAACCCCACAGCACACCTGTCAACAGTGGCCCCACGTCAACACATCTGACTTTGCACTGACTGTCTCTTCACAAACTTTAGTCCCATAGACATCTAACCAAGTTCAAAGTTCATCATCTACTGCTGACACGTACACATTGTATTCGAGGTTTAGCCTACTGTTTTATTTATAGTTTTTAGCAAATAGAAGTCATTGCCATTGGAATTGGACTATTTTTATCTTTGTATGACTGGTCTAATACTACACTGTGTGTATATTATGTTCATGATTCCACCAGGAATGATTTGCCCATGTGCAGTTACTAGTGTTATAATCCTCCAAGCCTCTTTCAGTTTTTTCGTTTATTTCATTTTGCCGGTTTATGAGTGAGTTGAGCTGATAGCATTTCAGTTGGAGCTATGCACTGTATATAGCGTGCAGGAATGTAAGTAAGTCTGTTCTGCTTGGTTTAGATCTGGTTTATTAATGATTTTACGTGATAAGGCCTTGAAAACATACACATGGGTAGAACTGGAGATATTTACCTGTTTACTGCAGTTTTTATTTATTATTCCTTGATGTCACTCAGGATCAATAGAAAGTTTATAGACAGTGTTTTTAGAAGCTTTTCCCCCAAAATAATCTTTAGAAAATGTTTTTATGTACATTATTTCTTATTAACGTAGGTAAGAAAGCCATTATGCCAAAACGTGTGTCCTAGTCTACTCTAAAACACTTTAACCTACATGATTTGGACATGAGAGTCAAGTCACATAGAAGTTAAGTGAGTGTGAAGAACTCCACAGCAGGTTAACACTTTGT